>NC_089280.1:5195293-5495293 GCF_963678975.1 Dysidea avara
TATATTTAACAGTACTTCACTCTAGACAATAACAGCTGTCAGTGTTTCATCTCCAGTAACATCAAACAGATCACAAGTGTGGCTAAAATTTTCACTGTACATCATTGTCAAGGTTTTCTTCGTTAGTAAAGCTACCGTGAAATTGTATCCCATGAAAATTTATTTGTGTCCTACAAACTTCAATTCATGTTAATGATAATTTAGTGTGGCTCCTGGTGTGTGATACTGTTTGTAGGTATATGTGGACTCCACATAAACCTACAAACAGTATCATGTATCACACATACCCAATATTAAAGTGGGTGTGGCTCAAGAAAGAAGCAGGCCTAGTGCAAGACTAGACTATGCCTCAAACAGAGATTGCCACTACTGTGCTGTATACTTGTTTCAGATGTGCTTTAGCAATATTTATGACGCTTGAAGTAAAATCAATCCTGACTCTTTGTAGCGAGAACAAAAATCGAGCAACAGTGATCTGCGAAATTTAAAACGTGAAAATCCTGGGCTAAGAGGCGTCTGAGAAATTGAAACACGAAAATAAGGTACAGAACCATGAAATATAAGTACCACAAAAATTTCCTGGTATTGTTGTGTAGTTTGTTTACCCTGTACAGGAAATGGTCAACAACAGGAACAGATTGTACCTTGTAGTGTTAGTAGTATGGCTGCTATCACTCCTGTTCTCCTTCTTGTTCCAGTTCTGCTTGTCTCTTCATACTGGCCAGTGACACTGGAGCTGACATCTCTCCTCTGTGTAAACAATTATTACACATCAAATACACTGTGTATTGTATTGTACACAATGTTTATAGCAACGTAACTGTAACTACAAGGGACCAACTAAATTACTACATTCACTGTTGTAAAATGGAATTACTTTATCTAAACTGTCCTGATTATCAAGTATGTGTAGATACCAGGGATTATCAAGTTGACTTGGTAAAACAGGTGACCTTATCAAGCAGGTGGCTACATTAGGCAGGTACTCAAATGACACATTTGAGACTGACTGACAACTATTGTCATACAATATTGTTGAGTGAAATGATTTGTACAATATTATAAGTTCTGATCAAACCATTACATGATGGGACACTAGTGTATGAGGTCTAGCTATTAAATGTGAAACCTGTTAAACCTGTTTAGTCACTGTATAATTAGGTCACCAGCCAACTTGAAAATCCCCAGTAATTGAAAGGATGTACATAGTCTCCTAGCAACTAAATTACAATTATCATAAACTGTACAAACACTAAACCAAACAAGTAAACCACATCCCCTCAGGCTACAGCCTTTTGTGATAATAGAAAAGTTATGGTATGGTCACAAAGTGATATTTCATGACTACTTCTCCAACTGTAGCAGCCATGACAAACAAGTGGTGTAATGTTCATGTAACAGTTAAACAGCTAAGATGACATATACTGTAGCTGGTCACAGTTCTGGTGTTTCTGTAAATATGTCGAATGTCTATCCACACAGCAGTACTATTTCCTACAGGACTTAGTGTACTTCATGGATAGGGAGGGTCACCTCTATATGAACAAAAATGTGGCCCCAATAACAAGGAGGTCTTAAAGAACAATTTAGCTGTGTTGGGTAACATTTTACACCTTCACATGTAGTTGACATACCATACGGCTCCAAATTTTCATAGTTTCAATTTTCTTGTAACTATAGTAACCCTAGAAATTTTTTCTCACAAAAAATTGATGAGCACTGAATAATTTGGTATTGTCCATGAGACAACACTCAAGTCAAAAATGAAGAGTTTGTATCATTACTTCAGCTACAGGTACACCAGCTATTGTCACTTTCACAGCAAAAATGTCATGAGCATCACTTTCACCTCACACCAGCGTCCTGGTTACTTGGAAGCCTCTCACACAAGAGACAAAATTTGCTCAAACACTCCTCTAGTAGCTGCCATCACTGTACCAACTTTGCACGTATTTTACACTTGTGTTCATGTGCGAAGAAACCATAAACCCAGTGTGTTCCATTTTTCATGAAAAAATACCTTATACTGTAACTAAGTTTATGAATTAAAAAAAATTTTTGGTGAACCCCAAAATTTTAAACTACAAAATTTGAAGCCATACAGTAACAGTTTAAGGACATGAGTACTGTAAACCTAGAAACAATCATGTGAGCAAACTTTCACTAATTGTGTGGTTTGAAGAAATTTGTGACATAAAAATATACATTATGATTTTTTATTGTTACCTATGAAGGTACAACTGGGTCTGGGAAAATCATTCTAATTAGCGCCCATGATAGCAGGTTTGATTTTTCACCAGACATCAAGTTATCTGAAGACATCATTAAACTTTCAAAATCAAATAGAATTGAGTGCACAGTCTGTTTTTACTTTCTTCGTGGAAAACAATTGTTTGCCCTTCCTGTCCATTACTTTGATTGGAGCTTGATATGCTAAACCTCATGAAAAACACGGGTGTAACTAATCACTGGACTGGAACACTGGACTGGAACACTGGACTGGACTACTGGACTCGAGTAATATAATTAGCAATGCGCATGCGCAGTCTAATAATGCCACCTGTTCCGCTCTGATGTGTAGCTCGTCTTGTACACTGTATCACTATCACTCCTGAATATGTCACAGGTAATTTTTAATAGTAGCAATGCGTTACTTACCATTCCGTTCATTTTTTCCCAGTGCGGCCGTACGAAGGAGACTGCCATTGTGCTGACTGACAACGATGATACAAGCAACGGCGAGCCCTTCGACTCTGAAGAGGATTTCCCAGCCACTTGATTTACAGAAGACTTGGTACAGAAAGCAGAATCTCTTTTACGTATAGTGAAAGCGAAGAAGTACAGGTAAGCCATTCAGTAATCTCGCGCAGCTGTTTTCCCTAACCAAGCCCACTGAAAAGAAAGGTCTGGCTGCACGAGGCTATAGCTACCTAGTTATGGTACGAGTCACTGACAGCTCGAGGCTTTGTAGATGCATGGTTAATGAAATATCTTGGGACGCTGCTGGATGGTTAATGCCAAGTTCAATTCTGCTGGTTCTGGCCTAGAATGGTAGTTTCCGCACGAGAAGCCGTCTAAGTGTGAGTACTGGTTCATTGCTACAGGGCTTACCAATTGTAATGAGTTTCAAAAACCAACCATAGGAGTGGAGTAGAGCACAATATGGAACAACCAGCCGTCTTCACAAACTAATAAAATGCGGAGTAATCCTAAGTGATCTATGGGGGCATGCACTAAAATATTTGTGGGGTGCCCTATTGTCTGGGTTGTGTAATAGAGGCCACACCACCACAGGCTACTCAGCATTGCCAGGTATTGGATACTGTCTAGTAGTCGATGGTAAACAACCCTTTCTTACTAGAAAATATTGTAGGTAACATGGTTGTTTGTTACAGAGAGATAATTACTGTGCTGGATGAAGACATGAAGCAAGAATATGCTGAAAATAGTAGTGGTATGGTTGCTGTAATACATGCTATGGTGTCATGTTAAGATTTTATCATAGATGAAGATGACAGAATAGATAAGGAGTCAGTCAGGAAAAAGCTGAAGTTCAGGTTTGCATTATAAAATAATTGTAAAGGTGATCAGTATTCATTACAGTGAACAACAATCTCAATGCAGTCAGCCTATTTATGAGTACCCACCTTCAAAGTATACTTCAGAAAGAATCTTACAGATATTACTTGATCCTAAAATACCTAATGAGAAAATATGTGCAGCCAAACCTACCGGGATTACTTCTAGTGCAACATTTGTGATAGACATTCGTCAGCTGAAGTGTGTAGATGATGTTAAGAAGGATGAATTTGGAATCTGGAAGTACTCAGGCTCTCACCCAACAGCATATAAAGTTACAGTACATGATGATATAGTTGAAGTAGAGAAATGCAGTGATGATTGTTGTGAAGAAGATAGCATCATTCATTTACGACGTCTCCATTGCACACATCCTTCCAACCAAGAATTTAAACGTATGATTTGTTTTGTGTCAGGTATGGTCGTCACCTTGTACGTTAAGGCACAAAATTGATGAAAGAGTAGTATTTACAGATAGATACATCTTCCACAATTTTATTCAATTTCTGTTGTTAGTATATATAATGTTCTGATATTGCTTTTTCACTACTGATCCAATACCAATATAAAATTAGCCAATACCGATGCTTTGCTGCACTGGCATCACTCACAAATAATAGTCCAATAATAGTTGGTTGGTATTGGGAATTTACAGCTTTACCAATACAAGTCTGATACCACCAAAATTAATGGTGATATTGTGCATCACTAAAAAACATTTATAATACCTGAGTATTAGAGCTGGATGATACACCAGTACTGTTAGTAATCTGTACTGCCTGGTTTTTAATACTGCCTGTTTTTTTTTTATAATACTGCTATACACTCTGAGCATCATGGCCTCCCTGTGGGTTTGTTTTATACCATATTTAGAGGGTAACCAGACATGTGACAATGTTTTTTAGGCAGGTGGTGATGTAGCCAGCTAACCAAACAATGTAAATAAGTTTGTGGTAATTTGTACCTGTGGCTTGCTGAGCTACCATGGGTATTTGGTGCTTTTGTTGAGGTAAATGGCAGTTACTTTAATACCAATGGCTTTTACATTATTACTGTGACATTTAGTAATATGGTGATAGTTTTTATGGAAGGTATACAGTCTGCTGCTTTTCAATACCGCCCAGCACTAGTGAGTGTATAGGCTGTTGGTGCTAACAATTATAGATCGAGTGGTATATTGTATTGAAATATCAAATTTGAGAAAGATATCACTATTAGAGGTGCACCAATAATCAGATTGGTTATCAGTTACAGTATATTGACCTTGTTTCTGTGTTACAGTACTGGTATCAGATAGGTAACGTGTAGAAATGCAGCAGATATATGCATACACAATTATGTAGAAAAACATGTTTATGAGCAGCTATGCAAGTAGTAACGCATGTTTATGTCAAGGTAGTAATCTCAACTGTTACAGATTTTATCCTCTGAAATTTCTTTGATATGAGGTGGAATTTAGTTGTATAGCAGGCTTATTTAGATTTCCACAATTGTATTCATATCAAATTTACGGATATCAACTGTGACATGATCTGACTCAATTATGCTAAGTCAACTAACATGAAAATGTCTGTCAGTTGAATATACAATTGTGGCCAGATCTGCAGAAACCCAACATAAGAGTACAAGTCAACAAAATTTTATTTTAAAAAAGCACTGGTTGCATATGGACTCTTTGTTATAATGGGTAAAATAAGAATATTTGTTTATATTGTGTGTTATCAAAAAATCTTCAAATATTTTAAATGTCTTATGGTGAAAATCTGGATATCATCTTTTTGCCTACCCAAGAGGAGTTTGGTTTCAGTGCAGTAGACTTCATCACATCAAAGTAGTGGTTTAATTTTGTCGTAGTCTGCAGTCAAGAGAAGCAAAAAAAATATTTATCGTTTGCAACCTTCTCGGTAAGCACCTGTGTTTTATTTTTCCCTACACTTGCTGTTGTTACTTTGTAGGGCTGTAACTCAGTTTTTGGCGTACAAGGTTGAAACTTCCCCCAGAGCATACACTTGGCTACGTAGACTATTAATGAAGAATTCAAAATGCACTATTATTAAGTTTTTGGGTTTCTGTAGATCTGGTTACAATTTAACTATGTATAATATACACGTTTAACGAATTACTCAGTTAACTAACATGTAATATGTCTTGTATTTTGCAGATTCATCAAATAATCCTCACCATCTTTGTCTCATTACATATCGAATTCCGCATGGATACACTCCTATTATACAGGGACATGGAAATGCCAAAGAGTATAAACCTTTTTTCCCTACTTGGCCTAGCACTATAAAGCGAATTAAAGAAGAAGGAATGACAAAGAGATCAAAAGAGGCTTTCCAATTAATTGATTCAGAGATTGGTGGTGTAGTGAATGCAACAGCTCCTGGAGAGCTCCCTCGTAATGAAAAACAAATGTATAACCACAAAAGAAAAACTGATGGTGGTACTACAAGAAGCAAAGCTGATGAAATTTTTTCTGTGATGCAAAAAGCTCACACACAAGATCCAGCACACAAATTTGTACGAGATATCAAAACTGCTCCCGAACCAGCAATCATATTAGCTGATGATCAACAACTTTAAGATTTAGTCAGGTTTGCCACATCCTCGGTGAACTTTGGTATTGTTACGATTGACCCTACATTTTCACTTGGAGAGTTCGATGTCACTCCAATTACTTACCGTCATCTTTTGTTAGAAACTAGGAGAGGGAACTCTACTCCAATATTTTTGGGCCCAATTTTGATTCATTATAAAAAGTCTTTTGCAAGCTATCTATTTTTTGCCTCTTCTTTGATAGGACTGTGTCCACAGTTGCAAGCAATCAGGGTGTTTGGTACAGATGGCGAGCAGCCACTCATCAATGCTTTCAGCCATGAATTTGGCTTTTCCCAACATTTAACCTGCTTTATTCATGTGCGTAAGAATATAAAAGAGAAGCTTAGTAACTGCAATATTCAATCTGATGTTGCACTCAAGGTGCTAAATGATGTGTTTGGTTATAGAATGGGAACTGTATTCCAGGAAGGACTAGTTGATTCCACTGATGTTGAAGATTTTCAAGCCAAGTTGGAGTCACTTATAGAAAAGTGGAATACTCTTGCTAACTCGAGCTCAGCAGATATGGCTGAGTTCATTGATTGGTTTAAAGCAAATAAGGTAGAGGTAATTCGTGATACGATGCTGCGTCCTGTTAGGGAAGAATGTGGGCTTGGAAATCCACCAGAGATCTTTACAACTAATCCTAGTGAAAGTATGAATGCTGTTTTGAAACGCAAACTGGATTTTAGAAAGAGTGAGTTGCCTGTGTTTGTTGAAAAGATGAAAGAGGTTGTGGGAGAGCAACAGAAAGAAGTTGAACGAGCAGTAATTGATCGAGGAAAATATTGCCTGAGGTCCGAGTATCGTTTCTTACAAGTGTCTCAAGATAAATGGTTTACTATGAATGCACAGCAGCGTGCTAAGCATTTGTCGAAGGTACATTCTTTAGTAATGACAGATGTAAAAATCCAACCTATCAATGATTCTCTGCAGCAAGGTGATTGGATTGAAGACAAGAAAGAGTTGTCCATGGACGTGAACATAGCTTCAAAACAGGTAAATTTACCTTTAACTTGTATTGAAGGAATTTGGAGAAAAGCAACCGAATTGATTAACAATCCAAATGCTATGGCATGTGCTCCTGGTCAATCTCCCGAGTCAAGGATGGTTCTCAGCTACAGTGGAAAAAATCCACATTTAATTACAGTAACAAAGGGGGGAGCCTTTAATTGTGATTCACAGTGTCCCAACTGGAAATCTCTTGGGTTGTGTGCCCACACAATTGCTGTTGCTGAAGTTAATAATAAGTTGTCTCAGTTCATGTCATCTCTCCATAAAAAGAAACGGTCACCAAACATTTCTAGCCTCATTACGTCTCAAATGCCAAGTGGTCGTGGTCGAAAAGGAAACATTGGTACACGCTGTCGAAAGACAGTGGAAAAACCAGATACAAGGATGTCCATGGCAATTGGATACAATCACGGAGACAGTAGCATGAGTTATGCACCAGTGATGGTATCTGTAGCCTCACCATCACCTTCCTTTTCACCATCCCATTTTTCAATGAACCACCCACCCCCTTCTTTTACACCATCCCACTTTTCAATGAAGCAACCGTCCCCTTCCTTTTCACCATCCTACCTTTCAATCAACCAACCACCAGCATACTCAGCTACTCCATCTGCTCATTATTTCCCATGGTGTCCCAGCCCTTTTAGCCCTTCGTATTCCCCATTCATCTTATGTTTCATCAAAGGTAACATTTCAGTCTGTATTGGCTGCCAAAACAAATACAACAAAATCAGAGAGCCACCAGATGACTTGTGCATTAAACATCAAGAATGGAGGCAATTCACCCCTCAAGGATCAGACACTCCACAGCAGAAGTATGGCAATGTCTATTATCACTGTAAACCAGATTGCGTGTGGTTACGGTGCCCATACTTTGATCCTCAACTGTTAGACATCACTGAAGTGCTTGATCAACTTGAAATTACACACAAGGAATACTTACAAACTGTTTTTAATCTACAAATGTAAACAGTATTAAAGTACTTACAAACTGTTTTTCATGTACCAGTGCAAATAGTATGAATTACTCGAGTTTGCTGTTTTGAAATCAAATCTAGCTGTTTAACTTAACTCATTGTGATTTTAAAGGCTGTACTGCTTTAGTAGTGATATAAAAAAGCCCAACATGATTGCATTATTTTCACACCTGTCATGGTGTGGTGGCACTTGCACTGTCTTCACATAATTTACAGTATAACAGGTCTAACAACAGTGTACTAGCCTAAAGGGAATTATTGTGCATTACTAATCTAGTAAAAAATGTTAATGTAAAAAAAAAACTGAGTCCAGTAGTCCAGTCCAGTGTTCCAGTCCAGTGTTCCAGTCCAGTGATTAGTTACACCCGAAAAACACTGATGGCAAACTTGGCTGTTGGTTACGGACAATTTGATGATTTGGAAAGCAAGGAATTGATGAAAAAATTCTGATAGGTATGTGACCTTGACCATTTCCAGAATTGAAAAAAAAAAGGAATTCAGAGTGTTATAGCTTGTTGATAAATAGGCTACATGGTTGGTCTATCTTGAGACAATCACCTTTAAGAAGATACACCAGCTGGCTGATAAATGGCCATACACTACTCTAATAGAGCAGTCATTATTTAATACCATATTTCGTTGGTTAAATACCGTGTAATCAAATAATTGATGTGGTGACTATTCAAATGACCACTATAGTTGGTTCCCTTTTCACCTAAGCCATCACAAAAAAAAACAAAGTTGAACACCTGCTTATTCCCAGTGGTTTTGTACTGGAACAAGTGTGCTTTCATGTTGTAAACATGTTTGTGTGCCTGAACAGTCCTACAAAATGTATGGGAAGCTTTATAACTCTTGCTAGCATCAAAGAGATTTTCGATAAACAGTTCTGGCATCTAAAGAGCTTCTACTAAATGTTTGGGTTTAACAAGAGTCATTAATAGGTAACCGGGGCTCTAGTGAATATGTTGAAAAGTGGTGCTGCTTAAGCGTGACTACTATTCAAGATGTGGCGTTTAACTTGGTAAGCACCACATCACAAGCAAGCACATTTACATAGTGATATTGACTGGTGTATTTACTAATTTGTTCTCTGTCATCAGTTTGGTCTCATTCTCAGAGTTCTTGTACAGTCTCAAGTCAACCTCTTTCTCAGTACCATCAGGTAGAGCTGTGTTGTGATTACATGAGGATAGCAGTTCAACCAATATTATAGCCTAACACATACAAATATTTTAATGTATTGGATTGCATCTGTGTTAAGCATGTAGGATGTCTATTCAACAAAATATTGTTAGGAAAACGAGAAATAAAATTACAAACTCCTCACACCTATGTTTATACAATAATCAAAAACTTTTGGTCATAAATAATTTCACACAAAACCTTAAATTGCACTAAATACTATCATGTGCGTGCCAAAGAGTTATTCAACTTTAACTATTCCTAAAACCTCACAGCATACAGCTACGTAGATTTATGGCTCGAGGCAATTTCTATTGATCGAAGTGTGTAATTGTAGTGCTTTTTTTCAATACTAAAAACAAAACAGTTCTCAACTCACCATGACTGTAAAAGCAAACATTTCCAAAAGGACATACTCCATTTCCTTGTTGGAAGTGTCTACAAGGCTTAGCCCTGTAGTATAGTGAACAGTCATACACTACCAGTATACTACACACATACCCTGTATTGTTCTTGTAGTCTGAAATTAGTCTCTCTTTCTCAGCTTGGCCAGTGATCCACACTGTACTCTGGTGGGGACCAATTTGACATTGGAAGTAATGATGGTAATAGGGCTGGGATGAAAGTTAAAATTTCACCCTCTGAATCTTCCTTGATCCAAGTTTCAAAAGCTTTGAAGTTTTTCTTGGCTATGTTATACAGTAAGTGACGGATCTACACTGTTGTTCATTCAGCACAGCAGTTTTACAACTACCAAAGTACATAAAATCTTCTACACAAATTCCACATGCAAAGGAAGTAACACATCAAAACTTCAAACCTTTGTCCCAGCCCTAACTGCTAAAACTTACTGGAATAACAAAATATGATACTTTCCTGCAGATTGGACAAGCCCTGAAATGACATATACAAATTGAATACTATACTGTGACATCAGTACACACACGCATGCAAAAACACACGCATTTGTACACACACACGTACACCACACACACACATGCACACGCACACAGGTACACACACAGGTACACCCACACACAGGTATTATAATATCTTCTTCTTTGGGTTTTGATATTGTTGTATGCTGACTACTTCCCTACAGTAACTACAACAATTACAGCCAATCAGAACAGTCGATTACTCACAGGAACAAACTCTGGAGCATCCATCCAGTTGTCAGGAGGTTTAAATGAAGGAGAGATCAAATCCTCCTAATTGTCTGGTAGCTTAGCAGAAGACAGTACTGTGAACTGTATGGAAAAATCGATAAAATATCATACAATACTTTGTCCTACACTGTGTTTAAATAGCCAGTACAGGAAGCCGCTACATGCTAACCACAAATCAACACCTCCACACTAGTAGAGAAAGAAATAGGACACAAAGGTAAGTCCATGATGTACTGTATGTATGAGCCTTATTCACAATGACGTTTTATGACATCACAAGAATAAAAATGGCCACAATAATTGGGGAACTGTTATATAAGTACCTATGGAAAAAAATTAACTGCTTACATTTCAGCCAGGAAAGAAGATATTGAGCTCTAAACAACAGGGTTGTTAAGTTTTATATAAGACATTACAATAAACAAGTTTTGTCACGTTTCAAAACTTTTTCTAAATAGTGTATGTTTACAATACAGTAACTTTTGTTACTATAAAACCATACATGTTGGCTAATGGTCGACATCTCCATGCCTAGCTGAAATATGAGCGATCAAAAATTTATCTCTATAGGCACCTGTATAACAGTCCCCCAACTATTGTGGCCATTTTTGTTCTCGTGATGTCATAAAACATCATTGTGTAAAAGGCTTATTGTATAGGCAAAAGCATCATGTGACTGTCGTCCAAAGTCAATTTCATGTGGTACACAATTTGTACTGACAACAGCCAAACAACCACCATTATACACCCCTGTTTGTGTGTGTGTGTGTGTGTGTGTGTGTGTGTGTGTGTGTGTGTGTGTGTGTGTGTGTGTGTGTGTGTGTGTGTGTGTGTGTGTGGGTGTGTGTGTGTGTGTGTGTGTGGGTGGGTGGGTGCGTGCGTGCGTGGGTGTGTGTGTGTGCTATTCCTAGTAAAGTTTGAAGCTTGTTTAACTGCTCACATTTGACTTATCATCCACTGGCTCCTGTTCTCCTTCTTGTTCCAGTTCTGCTTGTCTCTTCATACTGGCCAGTGACAATGGAGCTGGCATCTCTCCTCTGTGTGAACCACAATTAAATTGTATTGTATTATACAGTACACAGTAATTGAGAGGTGCTAGTCTCACCTTAATGATGATGATGATGGGATGATAGGTGGCTTCACATGGTCATGACGACAACTACTGCCATACACACAACACCCCTTCAGGTAGTAACAACACATCTGTGAACAAACATGTACCCAACACAGTAACACACTACTAGTCTACTACAGTGAAACCTCAGTATACTGTATAGAGGGAAACTTTAGTCTGGAAATTTTTAGTGGGCCAAAGTTTAAGTTTATTTTGCCAAATGCAATTTAGTTTGCTATTCACAAAGTTTATACAAATGCCAACTTCTCTGTGGTACTAATCCAAGTGTTAATCAAAACTCATTGGTCACACTAGCAAGACTTCCAAAGCCATACTCTTTTAAGTGCCTGACTTAAAGCAGGTTTTTGTTTTTTTAAAGGGCCAAGAATATCAATCAACAGCACCAGGAGCTTATATGCGCCATTGGTGCTTATAAGCTCCTGACAGCACTAGATGACATTTGCGAGATCAAATGTGCTAGAAGCTAGGAAAGCGAGCTGTTTGTAAATTGCTAATAGTATTACTGTTTAGTAGGGTTTCCCCTTAAAGTATTGGGTACTGATAAAAATGGCACATCTAAAAACCATTATACTAAACATCATACACAATGAAAATCACCTTTACAGAATAGTGTTACTCCAATCAACATCAAACACAGCATTAAAAACAAGAAAACACTTACAAGCAGCTGGTCATTTAAACTTTTACTTTAAACTTCAAAACTTGATTTTTTGTCTGCCAGCCAACCTGCCTGCCTGATGCAAGGTTAGTGGTCAAACAAAGCAGCAGACAGCCACCATCATGTTATACCACAACAACAAACTCATGGGGTAGATGTGCCTTTTGTAGTTCTGATAAATTCTACCTTCTGTGCTTCGCCATTCCTTTTATCTTCAATTAATCAGTTAAAAGATCATCATCATCTTCATGCCAGGAAACCATACCAAGGCATTAATTTTATGCAGTGAGAGTTTCATTGAAGGAGCATATTTAGATGCCACGAAACTATTGAAATGCTTAATGGACTTATCCCTGGTAGTATCGGGTAATGGCTAAGCTGTACCTATTGCAATGGGCACCACTCCCCCTTAAAATGCCACCACACCTCTAATAATCAGTGCTGAGTCTTAACAATCTAGCTCTGTAGAAAACAAAGTATTCTACCATGTCCCCTAACTTAATCTAATGTGTAGCCGAGTAGCGAGATCAAGATACTCTAATACAGCAGTCACATGTATATTAACTTACATAGTTACAATCACCTTTGCTTCGCTGCTTTTCATCACTGTAAACCTTGAAAAATTAAAATTGTACATATTTGTACTCCAAATAAGGACATTTCAGTTAGTCACATCCCCAGATCACAAGGGTCTGGTGACATGCAATAGAAGCCATGATGTTATGGTAAAGAAGTGTTGGTATAGCACATTACTTTTTCTTTTTGGTTTTTGGGTTTTCCCCCACTCAAATACAAAAGGGAGAAAAGTTGTCTGGGTATGAGACTAGTGTTGGTAGACTGTGACTGGTAAAATAGATGGAGATAAGGACAAAGTGAAGTTTAGTTGCATGAAAGTATAGGAATAACTGGTATCAGAGACATCCATCTGATTAGTGACCTTGGTCATACATGTCACTACCAAGAGTTTTATTGCATGTTACCAAGAGTATAATTATGGTGTGGGAGCCAAGTAGTCTGACGCCGCCTACCTCTTCACAGGGTCTGGTGAAATTTACATACTAAATCACTTCTACCACTAAAATTCGGTGGTAGCCAATTAGTGTGTTCACACACAAATCCCTTTGGCAACACAATGATTTTGTTCGAATTGAAGGAAAATTATCTGACATCACCAGCAGTTACGTATACTGTCTAACTGAATTCCTTTTGAAATGGTACTTCACCAGACCCTGGTTTCCATATAGCTACAAACCACATGCACATTGCCTGCGATTAGTGCCGGGGTCTTGATGGGGGGGGGGGGGACTTTGAAACATACTTCGTCGGTATCACAACAAGTGTGCTGCAGCCATCGTTAAAGTTGAGAGAGTTCTCGGAACTTCTGGCATCGCAGGAAGGATGATTTATTAATGAAAATAAACACCGCAGGCAGATTCCAGCAATGTTCAACACGAACAAGCCAAACATGGTGCCTATGTGTATACTATGCTTCGTAGAGTGTCACTAAAACACCTGTAATGTGCCGTGTTGTAACAAATGAAGGCGTACCTGCCAATGTAGTTTCTACTGTAGGTTCATTAAAATTATAAAATACGAAAAAATACAGCCGAGCTATAGCTACGGTCGCGCAGCATGTCGCAGGCTACTGTAGACACTCTGACTCAGGCATAATACAGGTAGTTTGTGGCTATAAGGAAACCAGCCTTTACTTTTTGTGAAGGGGCGGGCAGCACCAGACTAGGAACCAAGATGACTGGAATAGAGGTATTGTATCCTATATCCACACAGTATTGTCCATGAAACACAAATGCAATTACATCAACTACAACTGGTCAGTGTTTATCCTAGGGCTGTTAGGGGGGGAACTTTCCCCCCCTAAAATCTCAGACTAACCCCCTAAAATTGTGAGTGACTAATTTACCACGAGGGAAGGAACAGCACAAAAGGCAGGCCTGTACAAGGTACTGCCCTAATGCAAAACACATACAATCACTAAACAAAACACAAAATAACACTTACAAAACAACAAATCAACAACAATAAATTACATTTAAAAATTACAATAAAAATGTTTGTAAATAGCGTGGCGAAAAACAGAACGGCTCTCAATTCCCAGAATACTGATTGGCACTTTGTTCCACACAAAACAAACACAGACAAAATAAGAATATTGTCTAGCATTGATTGACGAAGGTGGGGGTATGAGGATAAGATGATGGCTACGTGTAGGCATAGTGTTGTTTGTACAATAGTTTGATAACTTCATAGAATCAGCATGACGAATGTCTTGAAGAGCACACACTGACAAATAGTCCCGCCTGGCAGATAAGGATGGTAAACACAGCTTTCTATAGCACACATCATGAGGAATAGACCAAGAGTGCGTAGTTTGGTTCCAGCGACTGCCACAAACACACCATGCAGCACGCTTCTGAACAGCCTCTAACAGGTTTATATCTTTCACGGCATGAGGAGACCAAACCACGCAAGCATACTCCAACAGTGGCCTAACAATTGCTTTGTAAGCTCTATATTTTGCTTCTGAATCACACCCCAACATAGTATGTCGTAAAACATTGGTGGCCTTTGAGGCAGCAAATTGACACTGGGAGGACCACTGCAATTTATCATTTATATGGATACCCAGGTATTTCACAAGATTGGTCCACCGAACTGGTTGACTGTCAATAAGATAAGTAAAGGAAATTGGCTTCCTCTTGTTTGTGATGGATAAAGCCTCACACTTTTGGGGACTCAGATTAAGTTGCCACCATTTAGACCATGCCACTATAGCCGAAAGATCATCCTGCAGAAGCTGGCAATCCCCCACCGATTTCACATTAGAATAAAGTAACACATCATCAGTAAACAGCTTCAATTTACACACCTTGGGTATTGTAGTTAAATCATCCACATAAAGCAACAACAATAGTGGACCCAAAACAGATCCCTGCAGCACTTCAGAAATGACTGAAGCCCAATCAGAGTAAGTACTATTCACAACAACCCTTTGGAACCTCTTGGTAAGGAAGAATCTCACCCACTACAACAAATTACCACATATCTCAGGGACTCCAATATCAAGAGTAGGCATTCATGTGGAACAGAATCGAATGCTTTTGCATAGTCCAAAAACAAACAATGAATAGACTCACGATGCTCCAACGACAGAGACCAGTCATCTACAGCTTGAAGTAATAAAGTTACTGTAGAACGATTCCGCTGAAAACCGTATTGGTGGTGGCTCAATAAACCATTTTCCCTTAAAGCAGAATATAATTGTTGACGTATCATATGCTCCAAAACCTTTACAACAACTGAGGTTAGACTAATAAATGGGACAGTAATTTTCTGGGAGATGTCTATCATTACGTTTATGAACAGGAACAATGTTTGCAGAAATCCAATCAAAAGGGAATGATCTGACATAACGGATTTATTATTACTTTGCTCAATGAAGAACACACACGATCAGCTGTTGTTATTATCTACTTTACCAGTTAGGCACTGGGGGGTGTACACAGAAGGCAGAGCCTGTTCGAGGTGTTTACCCATAGCCTAGGAGCCTAAGCGAAAATCTATATTTTAGCATACGAGGGGTAAAACAGTCGGGGCACATTATCACCTTCCTTACAACAACCTTTTATAAAGTACCTAAGCGAGTACGAGATATATCACTTCTTATACACAGCAAGTACCAAAAAATAGCACACTTGTTTATCAAATCAGTAGTATGGCTTACCTGCATAGCGGGTATTTTTCCATCGTTTCTAAGCAGCCCAGTTAGGTTCTGTACGCCGGTCTCTTCACCCACTAATATTACACCATATTCTTCTGTTACTTCACTGTGCTGGTGAATGAACGTGAGACGCGAGGCGAGACGTTAGAGAAGCAAACCCACAATCAATTCTGCCGATCTATTTATTTAGTATCTAATTCATCCAAATAGAAAGGGGTGGGACCAAAAGGCTAGGCCTGCACGAGGGTGTTTCCCCAACTAATAACAAACTGGTCTGAGAACTGATCGTCAAGATCACATGGATCACAAAGACCGTCCTCCGAAAAGAACTATCCAACCTGATGTAGAGGAGGTTCAAAAGAGAAAGAAAAGTGAGTTAGAACTTACCTATAATTGATTGTTACCAAGTTTCTTCCATCCAGTATCATACACACTCTAGTGTAGGCCTCACTAGTCATGCCGGAACTAATTCATGATGATGAAAGTCCACCACTTTTAGTCATTACCTTTATAAAGACTTCATGTTGGTGCTCACAACTAATAGAGGATATGCACAGCTTTATGACCGAAAATATTCTAATAAAAACATGACGTCACAACAGTGAACGAATGTATTGTAGGCATCCACAGAAAGTGCGAATAGACTGGTTACGAGAGTTTCTCCAGAGCGATAGATTACGTGTATAACAAAGTAATGCACCTATCAATGTAAAGCCCCACTACCACAGGTACAAGCTGAGGTGGGGGAAGGTGGGGATTTGCATCCATGAAAATTACAATTCTCCACCTACTGGGGAAGTACTGGTGATACAAACCACACACCCTGACAAATCTCCCATTAGCAAAAGCCGGGGTTAGTTGGGTTTTGCACAATTGCCCATCGCGTATATGTGATCTATCACAGTGTATAGCTATTCCAGTTGCAAGTTACTTCAGCAGGTTTTAGTGATAACAGATAGTTAATGTCCATGAAATGCTGCATTGGTGTGCTTCTTGGGTAATGACCAAGGCCAGAGGAGACGGTCCGGTTGGTCAGGCCTGAGCCAGACCAATAATCTGGAGCTGAACCAACTAACTGACCAGCTTAAACTATATTACTCTCATGCAATCTCTGGATGATCATATCTACACGTACATTTTACAGATGTTATTGTAAATGCATGGCACAAGTAGTTACCTATAATTTCTCAGCCTGACTAAACCACAAAACTACAAGTACAGTACTTCTAATTACCTTACGGTACAGCATAACATTCACATTGTTTTGTGCAGAAATGATTGTGGGTTCTACGTATCACGTGTGTACTGCATGCATGGTTTCTGATCAAGAGCATAGCTAGATTTTTGATGAAGATAAAAAAAAAGTAACGGCCTGTTGAGAAAAACTGCCCTCCACTAACTGTATTAATATCAGTGATGATGTACATTATTTATAGCTACATAGTTTGCTACACTGCCACTCTGAACACTGTGACTACTATATTAGAGTGATTGACTGCTCTATTAGAGTATCTTGATCTGAATGTGACCAGTTTCTGGAAACCTCAGAAATCACCCTGGAGCTGCCCCTGCATTCCTAATGTAGACTGTATAACCACATTCCCTTTGGTCAATTAAAGAGTCATGTGACACTTTGATATTGCCCTAGAAGTGGTAAAACTCCTGTATTTTGATCAGAAAACCAAGCTCTGTCTAGTGATATACACATTCTAGTGTAGGCCTCACTATGAGTCATGATGATGTAATTTATCTACCACTTTTAGTCACTATCATTATTAAAAGACTTCATGCTGGTGTTCACAACTAATTCAAAAACTGTCATGCTTTAATCACCACTCCCATACAGGTGATAGTCGACCTATCTTAAGAGATCTGTATGATCAGGTGGTACCATCAATAGCAGACAAGTGGAGAGATCTTGGTGTGCATCTATTAGACCCTTCTCTAATAGACCAACGAGTATTGGAAGTGATTGCAGCAGACCACCCACATAGTGTTGAGGATTGTTGTAAGAGTGTGTTTGAGAAATGGTTGAACACACAAGAGGATGCCAGCTGGCAACAATTACTAGAAGCTCTCAAGAATGTTCAGTTGGACTATTTATCCAGTCAGATTGAGAACAAGTTGAAGACAGGTATGATTTTTGTATTTACCACATTAATGCATATATTTCAGTACACCATGCAACACTTAGCACCTGAGTAGTGCACGTGTATATATTTCAACATTTGCTTTGTATGTGTGTGTGTGTTGAGTTGGATTATTTATCGACTCAAATAGACAACAAGTTGAAGACTGGTATGATTTTTTTGTATTTGTGACCCGCTGAGCGAAAACCGGCCCTTTTTATTTTTTTGTTATAAAATACTTATTGGGATAAATTTTTGTGCATGTTTTAATCGCTTTGGGTACTGAACAAACCTCAAAAACCTATACACCACCAGATTCTCCTGTTCATGGGGAACAAGAAATTCTTTGTTTCGTGTTCGCACAGTGTATGGTACGTGAGTTATGGGTACTTATTTATGATGCTCGTCAAATTGCTCTTCTCCCCCAACTCAATGAGTGTTGTACCGTGCTCACTTTGGATTTTACTTATGGTACCTGCCAAGGTTCTAACATTATATCGTCAGTACTGTTGTTTTTGTACATGATTTTACCAGGACACCGAGCGTTAATTGGAGTGATTAATGGCTGCTAAGCGAAATGCAACATCTCCCCCAAACAAGGACAGTAAAAAACCCAGAGACGAGGATTGTATCATTTGCTGTAAGCCAGCTACTGATAACGTGATGGAGTGCATTTAGTGTGGAGCTCGACTTCACACGAGCTGCGTCAAGTTAAGTGAGGAACAATGTATCTTGATTGGTAATGCCTCCAGTAATATTGTATTTTTCTGTGCCCCCTGTTCTCAAGCACTCCCTGTAGCTTTCCAGTCTTACAAAGGTTTTTCACTTGTGGATGCACGGATTTCAACTATGTTACTGAGTCGCAGACTTCTGCACTACAGGACCTGAAAGCTGAATTAAAAACTCTCCAGACAAACCTTGCAACAAAGATCAAGGATCTCTGTACTCAGAACACTACTCTATAGGATCAGTTACAATCAGCTTCATCTGAATTGACAACTAAGTCGACTTCATGTTCAAGTGGCATTGAAGCAACTAAGTCTACATTTGATGTAGCTGATGAATAGCTGATTGTGATCGACGTAACAGAAATGTTATTGTCTACAACCTTCCTGAGGAAACTAATCAAGCTGCTGATAAAGCCAAATTTATTGAAGTATGTAAGTCATTTAGCAATAATGACATCAGTATTGAGAAGTTATTCCACCTTGGTCGGAAAGTACAAAATAAACACAGTCCCTTATTGGTCAGATTTGATTCTGAGACTGATAAGCAAAGTATCCTGTCAGCTGCTCCTCATTCACGCTCAAGTAATGAATTTAAACAAGTATATTTTGTAACTGACATGACTAAGCTGGAAAGGGAAAGACACAAGAAGGTTGTTACAGAACTCAAAAGAAGAAGTTCAAGTGGTGAAACTAATCTTATTATACGTAATGGAAACATAGTGTCTCGTTGTCCTCGCACTGAGCCCATGCAGCATAATTCAGCAGTACACACTTCAGCCCAAACACCCAAAGCACCCATGGGTGGATCAAATCAATCTTCCTTACAACATTTTCTGTGACATTGAGGGACTCAATATACTATACACAAGTACTGACCGATTTTTAAATAAAGAGATGATTTGGAATTGGCCATTGCTGGCAATGAGCCAGATATTGTACTAATCACTGAAATTTTACCAAAAGCTCACTGTAATACATTAACCTCTGCACGTTTTTCCCTCAATGGCTATTCTCCTATTTTTAATTTTGATCCAGATGTTGCTATCTCATCATCTGTTCGTGGTGTGGGTATTTATGTTTCTGAGAAGTTGTCCTTCAGTAAAGTCCATTTTGATAGTTTCAATTTTGTCAAGCATATCTGGATTCAAGTAACTCTTAGAGGTCACGACTCACTGCTAGTGGGTTGCATTTATCGCAGCCCATCATCTGACATACACCAATGTACCATCAACTTATGTAACCTGTTGTTATCACTCCAAGGATACTCTCATATTCTCATTTGTGGTGATTTCAATTACCCCAATATCAACTGGTCATCATTGTCATGTAGTACATCATACTCACAAATGTTTCTAGATGCAATTCACGATTCTTACTTATCTCAACATGTAACAGAACCAACTCATTATAGACCAAACACTACTGCTAATGTTTTAGATTTAGTTTTTACTAATGAGGAAGCTATGATAAATACCATAAATTACCTCCCTGATATTGGTTCTAGTGATCATGCATGTGTGTCTTCATATTGTGTTATTCTACTTGTACCAAAGCAATATAATTTATGTCAAGCTAACTTTGATAAGATGAGAAATTTGATTGAAGAAGTCAACTGGGATGAAGTTTTGTCACCTCTGAACATTCACTCTGCTTGGCTGCAAAAACATTCACAGATATTCTTGATGACTGCACTCCTCAAGATGTACCTAGAAGGAAATCGTGTATTTTTATGAACCAAAGAGCCCTCAATTTAAGAAACAGAAAACGCAAACTGTGGAATAAGTACATCCATAGTAATTCTCGGGATGATTACCTATGTTACAGTCAAGTAAGAAATGAACTACGAAACTTGACAAGACGTTTACGTTCTAACTATGAAAACAAGTTAGCCTCTTGAACCAAAGAAAATCCTAGGCAGCTTTGGAAATATATTAACTCTCAATTAAAAGTACACCCATCAATTGACTCTCTTCATGGTCCTGACAATACAGTTTTACATTCTGATAGTGAGAAGTGCACGTTGTTAAATAATTATTTTGCTAGTGTTTTTACTGAAGAAGATCTATCCTCCATACCTTCATTTTACATATCCCACGTTGTGGATCCACTCAGTGACATAGAATTTACACCACAAGAAGTATATGCTAAGTTGTCTATGCTCAACCCAGCCAAAGCGTCAGGACCAGATGGTTGGCCAATATTATCACTGAACAACAGCTCAGTGTACCACTATCAATTTTATTTAATAAATCTTTTAACTCTTCTACTTTGCCTGATGCTTGGAAAGAGGCTTTAGTCACTCCTATTTTCAAGAAAGGTGACCGCACTATTACTAGTAATTATAGACCAATCAGCTTCACCTCTCCTATTGTTAAAATGATGGAAAGTATTATCAAGGACAAAATAATGGAACACATGGTCAAATATAATTTATTCACTCCTCACCAACATGGTTTCACTGGTGGAAGATCTTGTGTTACCCAACTGCTCACTGCCTTAAACTGTTGGACCAAATCTCTTGAACAGGGCCACTCAGTTGACATTATTTATTAAGGCTTTTGATTCAGTTTCTCACACTCGATTACTCACTAAACTGGAGTCATATGGCTTAACAGGGAACCTCCTATAGGCTGGTTAAAAGGCTTTTTAGTGGGCAGAAAGCAAAGAGTAGTTATTAATGGTGAAGCTTCAACTTGGTGTAATGTTCTCAGTGGTGTGCCTCAAGGCTCTGTGCTCCATCCCCTGCTGTTTAATATTTATGTTAACGACATTCCTATCCAAGTCAGTAGTTCTGTCTTACAATTTGCTGATGATGTAAAGATGTTTCATGTAATACAGGATGCTCAGGATTTTCAGTAGTTACAAGATGATTAAAACTAAACAAGTTGTTGGCTTGGGCCAACAAGTGGCAACTAAGGTTTAACATCTCTAAATGCTTCTTACTGCATCTTGGTCCACCACATGAGTATGGCGAGTACAATGTTCAGGGTACAATAATATCTTTCAGTGATACAAAGATCTTGGGGTACTCATTGATGACAACTTTAAATTTCATTCCCATAAAGCTAATCGGACACTGGCTATTATTCGGAAGACCTTTCATTTCACAGATAACCACATGTTTGTTACTCTTTACAAGTCTTTGGTAAAACCAGTGATTGAGTATGGTAACATTATCTGGGGGCCACACTACAGTCTTGACCAACAAAACATTGAAAAGATCCAGCGTAGAGCTACTAGAGCACTTGCTGTCTTGAAAGACACCCCTTACACAGAACGTTTACGTATACTGGGCTTACCTTCATTGCAATATCGTCGACTAAGAGGTGATATGATACTACTATACCGTCTTGTTAACAATGATATTAGCATTGACTTTTCTGACCTTTTTACCATCTCCTCAGTCACCTCTACTAGAGGCCACATATACAAGCTATACAAGCCCCATGCTACCACCAGAGCAAGATGTCACTTTTTTTCAGTAAGAGCAGTAAATTCTTGGAACAGTTTACCAGATTATGTAGTTACGGCACAGTCTCTAAATGTATTTAAGAACCAGCTTGATGATGTCTTCTCGCCTTGAACTCACCCAAAAACTTACCTTCATACAACTAGTGTGTTTGATACTCGAGTTATACAACAAACGACCAGCTAAATAAATATTTGCACCGTGACCGACTAACTCACAAGATGCTTGCCATGCGCACTTAGGAATGCCGTAAATATAGCAAAAAAATCCTACGTTACGGGCCCGTAAATATAGCCACTTCATAATAATAATGTAGGCATTCCAGTATCTGAGATTTTTTTAAATAAATTTTCTCCGTATATTCCCCAATAGAACCCTGGCACAAAACAATAACTTGCGTTTAACTTGGGATTGCTCCATAGTCCGAGCTCCAATCAGGATGAAAATTGCTATGGGGTTTGTCCACACGATGATCATCATGAAAATCTTAGTTTAGTCATGCGCGTTACATGTAAGTAAGTTTTGTGTCGTTTTGTTTTGTAATCTTTTCAAGCCTTGTAATGTATGTAGAATACTTTAAAACTTTTAAAAACTTACTGTCGGGTGGAAGGTAGTCACTGGTGCTTACTTTAAAGTGCGTAGTTACTTCGCTCGGGTTAGCGATTTTCAGCTCCAGAGCAATTTTCTGATGGCTGTGTCATCAGCTCAAATATACAAAACACTTCAAAGTCAGCATAACAATGCCATAATTGAAACCACGACTCCACCTTAGGTATTGTTGCATCATTGTGGCACCTCCACTTTAGTTGTTTACTTTTATAAGTTGTTAACTTGATGTTTTTACTTACTTGAGATAGCCAATTACCTATGGGTATACACCATTGACCATTGTATTGAGAAGTGTGCAGTAGGTGAAACATATTTGCTCACCACAAAGCATACAAAGATTGCTGAGATCCAATAACATCTGAAGTTACCCTCATTACATGTGCAAACTTGCAGCTAGAAGCAACTGCAGCTTCAAGACAGTGCAGATTGCTAGATGGCTTCCTGATTCAATTGTGCCATTTTCCCTTTAAAATGTATGGGGAGCCCTGGAGAAAAGATGTACCTTTTTTTAGTTTTAAGCACTGTGCATGCCAAAGTAGCTAATTCCAACCCAACAAACTATGTATTTCTGAGATGGGCAATCAATACTCTATCTATTGAGCATATAAAATGTCCATTTTTCCAAAATTTAAAAATTGGCCTGGAATGTCTAATAATATTATGAATAATGGGTATTGGTAAAACCGGGAGGGGAGCAGGAGCGGGAGATTTCTGTAAAACCGGGACCAGGAGCTGGGAGATCACGTACACCTTGATGTACACAATACTACAAGCAACTGTTATTTTTGCACTAGAGATGGCTTGTTGATGCAGAAGAGGACTCATGCAAGTAGTCTCCCTTCCTTCCAAACCTGAGATATTATACGAACTAGCTATAGGCTACGGAATTGCAATACTTTTTACAAAAGATCGAGATACTCTAATAGAGCAGTCAGCCACTCTAATAGAACAGTCTCATATTCTGTCTCTTAACGGCCAGTAGCCTGCATGTTAATTTATTTGTAATAAGTAAAAAAAGTATAGTATTAGGGCTTTCGAATTAAAAAAAAGGTCAATCATGGGAATTATGCTCCCAGAAAGTCACCCATCACTGTCTGCCTTTTGTAGTTGTATGCTTCAAACTATTATTATTACTACACAGATGCTAAAAGCATGTTGGGGCGAGCCTGAGTGTTGGTAACATTGTAACTACATCGCAAGCTTGTTATTTGAGGAAGTTTACCTCAAAAATGGAAATATGTGGTCAGCTGGAACCAGCAAATTAAGCGATTAATTGGCAAAGACTGCTCAGCTCAAATCATTTTACCTGTAATATTTAGTAGATTATAGTTAAGTGATGTACTGATTATATACATTTCTTCTCATATAGGTTATGGGACACTTCTTGAGCTCTTATAAATCATCACAGATTGCTGTCATCGCAAGTTTTACAGAGACCACTGACTTCAGGGGCTACGTTTGTTTTGTGTTGTTTTTATCTACTTTACCAGTTTGGCACTGGAGGGTGAACACGGAAGGCTGAGCCTGCATGAGGTGTTTACCACGTACCACTGGATATATAGCCAGCAGCATATTGTACGCATTAATAAGTTCTTTGTAATGCTTTGGGTTACGGGGAGTGGTTATAGTTTTGGGATAAGCAATGAATCAAATCACCTTGAAAACACGAACTGAAGATGCCAGAAATCAGCACATTTCTGTTGCTGTAGTATTGCTTATGAAGCTGGGGAATTGCTCTAAACAGACATTACACAACACATTCTGTAGTGACGCAAGACTTCTATGGAATTACTTCACTGTATGAATTATGTCAGGATTGTCAACTGTAATGTTTGGGATATGAATATTCATTGATGGAGATGACTGAGTAGCATCCTGCGTTATCCTTAGACCTTCTTGGATATCTCCACCCTGAAGCATCACTGTATCTAAACATTGTCCACTTTCATATTGTCTACAGCTAGCCAACCTACATTAAAGTGAAGTCAAAGGGACAAAGATAATAGAAAACTATGAAGTATCACCAACATAATTATTGGTATGGTGTACAAAAATGTCAAAGCCTGGAAATTGGTTGACCTCAATTGTCTTTCTTCATCTGTTTCCATGTCTCGCCTTAGTCTATAATTCTGCCTTCTCCTGCTGAGTGCATCATTCCTCTCTACACTGCCAGTCTGTTCACTTAAAGCCCGACGCCTTTCTCTCTGCTGCTGGTGTTGTTCTGGCATCATAGCAGCACGCCTACGTCTATCGTATTCTCTACGTCTGGCCAGTCTATATAACAAAATTTCACTAACATGTAATCGCCCAGTTTATAGACCTTGATCTCTCCTCCTTAGTCTTTCTTGCCTAACAGAATCTTCATTGCTGGCCATAGCGTCAGCTGCTTCTGAGCAACATTTGGAACCACATGCTGTACCAATTTCCGTGTTTGTAAGGTAAATTGTCGGACACGCGACGCTCGTACAACCACCCGCATCTACACAGTGTGGGGCTATCTGTGTTTGTAAGGGAAATTTTTGGACATGAGATGCTCGTACAACCAACATTGACTACTGACTAGTGTGGGGCTAGCTCAGGCTCGCCCCAATTACTATTACTAGACAGATGCTAAAAGCATGTTGGGGAGAGCCTGAGTGTTGTAGTACGATGATTGTTGGTAACATTGTAACTACATCGCAAGCTTGTTATTTCAGGAAGTTTGCCTCAAAAATGGAAATATATGGTCAGCTGGAACCAGCAAATTAAGTGATTAATTGGTTAAGATCAAAGACTACTCAGCTCACCTGTAATATTTAGTAGATCATAGTTAAGTGTTGTACTGATTATATACATTTTCTTCTCATATAGGTTATGGGATACTTTTTCAGCTCTAATAAGTCATCACAGATTGCTGTTATCGCGAGTTTTACAGAGACCACTGACTTCAGGGGCTACGTTTGTTTTGTGTTGTTTTTATCTACCTTACCAGTTTGGTACTGGAGGGTGAACACAGAAGGCTGAGCCTGTACGAGGTGTTTACCACGTACCGCCAGATATATAGCCAGCAGCGTATTGTACGCATTAATAAGTTCTTTGTAATGCTTTGGGTTACGGGGAGTGGTTATAGTTTTGGAATAAACAATGAATCAAATCACCTTGAAAACACGAAATGAAAATTTCACTAACATGTAATTGCCCAGTTTATAGACCTTGCATCTCTTTCTTCAGCAGTTTCCGTCTCTCTTCTTAAGGCCACTCCAAATAAATTCTGTTTCCCGTCCACCGCCCGAATCTGGTTACTGCCAGCTCTAAATATTCCATTATTCCGTATTCTTCCATTATTTTCCAGTCATTCTTGCATACTGATAGGCTCAGTAACAGCTATCTTGAAACAGTGTCAGCTCACGTGTCAGCAGTGCTATCAAGTCAGCACAAACTTCACGTTTCTGTTATTTTTGCAACTTACAAAGGAAGGAACAAACTTAAACATGCTTTTATGCAGCCTTTTTGGCTATGCCAGGCAAATAATGCTTGAAAAGCTAGTCAATCTTATAATGAAATAATGGAAATGCCGGACCGCCCGCCCGCATGCAAATATGCCAGAGTCCAGGACTGGAAACAGAGAATTTATTTGGAGTGGCCTAATCTGTCTCTTTGATTTCTCCTCCTTAGTCTTTCTTGCCTAACAGAATCTTCATTGCTGGCCATAGCGTCAGCTGCTTCTGAGCAACATTTGGAACCACATGCCATACCAATTTCTGTGTTTGTAAGGTAAATTGTCGGACACGCGACGCTCGTACATCCACCACGCATCTACACGCAGTGTGGAGCTATCCGTGTTTGTAAGGGAAATTTTCGGACATGCGACGCTCGTACAACCACCCGCATCTACTACACAGTATGGGGCTTTCCGTGTTTCTAGGGAAATTTTCGGACACGCGACGCTCGTGCAACCAACATTGACTACCGACTAGTGTGGGGCTCACTCAGGCTCACCCCAATTAGCACTTTACAGTGACCAGCACTGAAGGTCTGACAGCAACATGTGCTGCAGCCTTAGGATTACCTAACCTAACAAGAACTAGAGACTTTAAATGATTACTTAATCTAGCATAGCCGAGAGCATAGCTAGCTATGTGACTTTCATTGCTATAAGTTTGCCCAGACTCTTTGACCTGCTCCACCTTATATGCTTTGCTACTTAATTATTAATTCTACTAAATCAAAAGTTTTCTTTGGAAAATTCTGATTTTGAGTTCTGTCCCCATGCACAGTCCCTGAAAGGATGCATGCTGATGTGAGCACTATTCTATGAGTCCAATCCATTAGTATTGTCACTGTTGTCCTTCTCATGCTATGGCTTGTTCCACTGACTTAATAATGATGGTAGCTATATACTGTATTTAATTCATTTGCCTGGCAACATCTTATTTCTTTGATTGACATCATAAATGTGACCCAACTTTGACATACTCATTTTTTATGTGCACGCATTCTTTTTCAATTGGTCTCTTTTGTAACTAGAATATAAGGCAATAGATATTAATTTATCTATATCTTGTGTTAAATATTAACTTGATACCTTGAAGCATTCCAGAGATATGGCCAATGTCTGAGATTTCTGAATCTTTGGTTCTGTCTCATCTGAACTCTCTGGATCCTAGGAAGTCCACAGGCCCAGATGGCCTGTCTGCTAGGTTCCTGAAAGAGATAGGCTGCTCCATTGGCTACCTTATACTGTTAGCAGAGTGGAATTGTTCCTTCACAGACAAGAAGTTTTCACATATACTCCAGTTCATAAAGGTGCATGGTGCTTTGGACAATCCTGGCAACTTCTCTGTTGTGTCTGTTCTTGCTGTTTATTTGTTTTCGTGTATTTGTTCAATAATTTGCCTTAAGTTAATTGTTGCATTTGTGTCCATGTATATTTGTTTTGTATCCATGCAGTGTTAAGTTTTGTGCTTGTAGATGTTCATTATTTTGTCTGTATTGTATACTGCTCAGAATGGTAGTTGCCAATTGTCAGAGGGTAATTTATAAATCAGTCTGATAATTTAAGGAACTTTTATTGCTAACTGACAAACAAAATTTTTTGCTGTATAAATATTGAATTTATATACTGACAGTAGCTAACTGTGAAAGTGCACGCACTCTGGATCCACACAACCAGAGCAATAATAACTTGGTACAATAAAATCATTGGAAGTGGAGCAGGTCAGTACAATATAATCAGTGGAAGTGGAGCAGGTCAAAGAGTCTGGGTGAACTTATAGTAATGAAAGTCATGAAGCATACAGCTATACAAGTGCATGGAAGACAATGATATGGGTGACATTCTGGGAGCATGATTTTTTTTTTAATTTGAAAGCTCTAAGACTGTTCACTTTGTTGTTGCAGTTAAGACACAGAATATGAGACTGTTCTGTTAGAGTGGCTGACTGCTCTATTAAAGTATCTCGATCTTTTGTAAAAAATATTGCAATTCCCGAGTCTATAGCTAGTTCGTTCTCATGTTTGGAGCTGTTGGAAGGAGGGGAGACTACTTGCATGAGTCCTCTTCTGCATCAACAAACCATCTTTAGTGCAAAAATAACAGTTGCGTGCAGTATTGTGTACGTGATCTCCCAGTTCCCGGTCCCGGTTTTACCAAGAAATCTCCCGCTCCCCTCCCGGTTTTACCAATACCCATAATAATAATATGAACAAACGGGCAGTTTTGTCTGAAATACACATACCGTTTCCTTTTCACTTGATACTTACTAGTGGACTTATACTCATTGCAAAGAACCACCAGGGAGTTGTTTTGAGTTGAAGGATGCTTTTCAAGGTGGTTTTTAGGTGTGCGTTTTATTAGGATTTTTGCAAAAAAAAACATGGGCGATCCCTATTATGAACCCACTATCGTGGTTCATGATAGTCGTGTGGATACTGCTTAGTGATAATTCAATGATATGGAGGACTTGTCCAGTCAGCGATTGTTTTGTTTTTGTTTCTAGGCTAACAACTCTAGTGGCAGGGCATAGTCGTCATGTGATAAAATGCTAAAAGCGCTTTGTAGTTTAATTCGATTTTCTTCCTAGTCTGGTATTAAGACACATACACCAATGGCGGATCCAGGATGGGGAATTTGGGGCAAATGCCCCCCCCCCTCCCCCCCCCCCCCAACCTTGTGGAGTATAAAAACTCATGAAAATATGCACATTTTACTAGCTAGTATTCATTACAAATTCGCCTGAAACTAAAGCAAGCCAGTTAAACTGTTAAAGTCAAGGTAGCTGTCACAGTGAAAGTCAACCAGCACCTTCGTGCATATTAAGTGCCTCTTATTGTATTGCTGTTATTTAAGACATTCAAAGCCTTTAAAACAGCTTTTAAGACTTCATAACCATCTGCAAAGGCCAAAATGGCAAAAATTAACAGTGAGACACTACTAAGAGGTGATTATTTGCTGCTTCAAAAATGCAGCAACTAACAAGAGAATCTAGCTCTCAATCCCCAACCACCTACAACTTAGCCTATTTGTGCCCCTCCCCTTGCCAGCTCCTGGATCCACCCCTGTATACTCTACAAATGTGAATATGGATTAAGAAAGCCAATAGCTACATAGCTAGCGTTCACTTCAGGTAAGTAATCTTGCATACAGTAGTGTAGGTAAAGTGTATACATAATGATGCATAACACATTTGTAAAATGCTATATTGGTCAATATGGAGATGGGCATGTCTAGGTGTGTTGTGTGACTGAATGGCTTGTCATCCCAGGGAAAAAAATCTGGCTACGCCACTGCTCAATAGTAGTGGGGCACGTGCCGCAAATCCTCTCAAGGATATGCAGTTTGTTCTCACTTCATGGTGGCACAATAATACTAGAGTCACCAGAGCACATGTTTCATGAAAATAATGTCTTTGTGGTAAAAGCCCACTATACAGTGTAACTAAAATTTTGAGGTAATCTATCAGATCGATCACCTTCTAAAATTTTCTGGCTATGACCCTGACCAGTACAGGTGCCCTCTGTATAAAAGTGTTTACACATGTTTGTGAAATTGGCCTGGAACAAGATTAGGCTGATGTTTATCATACAGTGTGGTAGTACAGTATAGAGTGGATGGTCCGATGACAGTGTGCACTTTTCTGCTCAAACTATCACACATAAACTAGCTTCATCAAGCTCAAATGTACCTTCGAGTAACCCTTAATGCTTTTGACAAGTTTTTATGGATTTATACTGTAAGTTTGTTATTTAATAAACTAATTGATGCCTTCAGCCAAGCATAACTTGACTACCAAAATGCTATGGACTTGGTATGGTTTTTTCACTGTTCAATACTGCTTAAGGTTACGGTATAGTCACAGGCAATCATTCAAACTTTGAATGCCTATCAATACTTTTTGAGAAGGTCATAAAACCAGTCTAACAGTGTGAAAAGTATAAAATGAAGGTGAAGCCCTTCATATTTAATGTTTTTTATGTAGCTACAGTCTAGTTTGAGGCAGGTGGAACACTACAAGTTGTTGTAGCAGCACAGGTAACTCCAGCTGTTACTACCATCATGATGTTTTTTCTGCCACCTAATACAGCAAAAGCTGTAGGCTCTATTGGAATTTCTGGGGCATAGTGATACTGTACATTAAATTTATTAGGTCGTGTGGAAGCATTTATGGTGTGTTTCTTCCCAGTGACACAGATACAACCCTTCAAAGAACTTATTTCACTCAAAGAAAGTACTAAAGGTTAAATAAAATGTGTATACGATCAGTATAACTTTAAAAATCGATTCCACAGGACCTAGATATGTTAGTTGTTTAGTTACCGTAAGCAAGGAAATTTTGACGTAAGAAAAATTTGACGAATTCAGACTTCAGCAGATTTGACGAATAAAATGTTGACGAAAATCAAGAAATTGTTGGTAAAACCTGTACTTTTAAGGGTGCTTATAAACATTTGATGAATTTAATTTGACAAATTAAACCGATTTGTCAATTTTTTTGACGTCAAAATTTCCTTGCGTATGGTACTTGTGTTAAATTTATAAGGATTCAGTAATCTGTTAGTCTGGTTTTTGGTGGCATGTTTTCATAAAGCATTGCTCTATTGTGGACAACACATCCAAGAACAGTTCTTGTTCTGCAGTAAAAACAAACAAGTACAAATAATTGCATAATGCATTGCTAACACAACACTGTTGTTGAAATAATTTATCCCTGCTTGGTGTAAAGCAGGTTTTGTAATTTGTGCTGCTCATTCATTTTTAAATATACCGTAACCTTAAGCCCTTGAAATGTCTATTCAACTACCGCAGCAGCTATAATGGATGCATCATGGGCTTCCTTTTGTGGCTCACTTCTGTTGTAGCAGCTGTCAGATTAAAAACAGACCAATACATGTGCTCTTTAATAGTACAGAAGTCTGGAGATAGTTCCAGAAAAACCAATTACATAATAAATTAGTTTATATTGTAATTAAAAATGTCAAAGTCAATTTATTTCTTCGACAGTGTCTTTCTCCCCTACTGTGAAAGTGTTGATTTGTGGATAATGCTTCTCTGGCTTTGGTATTGTGCTTGCTATTATGTTATCGTGCAAATTTTCCATAGTGATTGAATTGATTGCAGAAGCGCTTCTTGTATTTGTAATGCTGTGCAATAGACAAAATGTCATACTGTACTGTATATTAGGGATCATGAAGTTTTGGGCTTTTCTGACCAAAAATATCCTAAAACCAGCCTCACAATACCTTCATGACACCTTGGCATATTGGTTAGGTATAACCAAGCCTTAGTATGACCTAAAATGCTTCCAAAAATTATATATATATATATCTAAACCAAAACAGCCAAGCTGTAAAAAAAGAGTGCGGCCCCCAAAAAGGCCAAGGTGAAAAAAGATGTGAAATCCAAGGTGGCGGCCAAGAAATGGCTGTGATGGTAGGTTAATGGCAAAACTTTTAATTACGAAAATTCAGGTGAATTTGCGTTGCCTCCTCCACTAGGATTCGGCACCAAATTCACATGAATTGTTGTAATTAAAATTTTTGCCATTAACCTACCATCACAGCCATTTCTTGGCCGCCACCTTGGATTTCACATCTTTTTTCACCTTGGCCTTTTTGGGGGCCGCACTCTTTTTTTACAGCTTGGCTGTTTTGGTTTAGATATCACTTCTTTTTGTATTGCAAGCCACAAAACTGGCCATATGGCTTTGATGCTTCCTTTTAACTTGTTGTTTTTTTTTTTACTGCAGGAATTGTGGAACAAAGGAGTGTGTATAGCTTTTGTCTGATGAAATATTTGTATATTTAACATTGAATGATGATTATCACATACTGTAGTTAATAAGGTGACTTCTTACATAACTGAACTGTAGCTGAAACTCTCATTGTTTGTAGCTGAACTCTTTTCAGGGTGATTTATTTATTGCTGAACTCTCTACAGGGTGATTTGTTTCTAGCTGAACTCTCTACAAGGTGATTTGTTTGCAGCTGAACTCTCTACTTGGTGGTTTCTTTGTAGCTGAACTCTCTACAAGATGACTTGTTCTAGCTGAACTCTCTACAGGGTCAGGGGCATAGCCAGGATTTTTTGAAGTGGGGTTCCAGCACCAGCATTGAGTTACTAGAAGCAGGGGTCTGGGGGCGCAGCCCCCAGCCGCTGAGAGACTTTCAATATTTTAATAAATCAAAACTCAGCAAATCGCTATATTTTATGCAAAAAGTACATTAATTATGATGCATTAAGTGGCCCTGGGATGAAGGTACTGTAGTACTAGATAAAGTCACCTAGTGGAAGCAGACAGCATAACACATAGAGACACATATAGCTAGTAATCTGTAAGTGATGGTTATATCTCACTGTGGTATAGGAGCCATGAATCCACTGATACAAATGACGATCAAACAATATAACTATACAAATATGCATAGCGTGAATTCATTTTGCATAACACAAGTGATAAATTACTGGAGCTCTATATCTTTAAACACTGCATACCAAAGCTATAGCAGTATAAGGTCATGCTAAGTTTTGCATTTAATGTTGGAATGTCTGAAAAACTTCATATGGACATGGATATTTACATGCATGTTCTATTAGAGTATACCTGACTGCTCTATTAGAGTATATACCTGACTGCTCTATTAGAGTATATCGATCTTTTTAACAAGTTTTGAAGAGGGCTCATGTTACCTCTGTAAATCCTTCCCTGAGAGATGTAAGTTTTATCAATTGTTGTGCTGTGCCATTACACTATATTGCTCACTCATTTTGTCCTGCCACACTAAATGGTGTGTTAGGATCCTGCTTGCAGAAGTCTAAATTTTACAGGGGGGTTCCTGAACCCCCCCGGAACCCCCCCTCCCTACGCCCCTGAAGGTGGCTGAATTCTCTACAGGGTGATTTGTTTGCAACAGAACTCTCTGCAAGATGATTTGTTTCTAGCTGATCTCTCTATAGTGTAACTTGATTGTAGCTGAACTCTCTATAGGATGGTTTCTTTGTAGCTGATCTCTCTACAAGTGACTTGTTTCTAGCTGATCTAACTTGTTTCTAGCTGATCTCTCTACGCGGTGACTTGTTTCTAGCTGAACTCTCTATAAGGTCATCTGTTTGTAATTGAACTCTCTAGAGGATGGTTTCTTTGTAGCTGATCTCTATACAGGGTGACTTGTTTCTAGCTGATTTCTCTACAGGGTGACTTGATTCTAGCTGATCTCTCTACACGGTGACTTGTTTCTAGCTGAACTCTCTATAGGGTTATCTGTTTGTAATTGAACTCTCTACAGGATGGTTTCTTTGTAGCTGATCACTCTACAGGGTGACTTGTTTCTGGCTGAACTCTCTACAGATGATTTGTTTGCAGCTGAACTCTCTACATGGTGGTTTCTTTATAGTTGAACTCTCTATAAGGTTATCTGTTTGTAATTGAACTCTCTGCAGGATGGTTTCTTTGTAGCTGATCACTCTACAGGGTGACTTGTTTCTAGCTGATCTCTTTACAGGGTGACTTGCTTCTAGCTGATCTCTGGATGGCTTGTTTCTAGCTGATCTCTGGATGACTTGTTTCTAGCTGAACTCTCTATAGGGTTATCTTGAACTCTCTACAGGATGGTTTCTTTGTAGCTGATCTCTCTACAGGGTGACTTGTTTCTAGCTGATCTCTCTACATGGTGACTTGTTTCTAGCTGAACTCTCTATAGGGTTATCTGTTTGTAATTGAACTCTCTACAGGCTGGTTTCTTTGTAGCTGATCTCTCTACAGCGTGACTTATTTCTAGCTGATCTCTCTACAGGGTGAACTTGTTTCTGGCTGAACTCTCTACAGATGATTTGTTTGTAGCCGAACTCTCTACATGGTGGTTTCTTTGTAGCTGAACTCTCTACAAGGTAACTTGTTCTAGCTGAACTCTCTACAGGATGATATTTTTGCGACTGAACTCTCTACAAGATGGTTTGTTTCTAGCTGATCTCTCTATAGTGTAACTTGATTGTAACTGAACTCTCTACAGGATGGTTTCTTTATAGCTGATCTCTCTACAGGGTGACTTGTTTCTAGTTGATCTCTCTACACAGTGACTTATTTCTAGCTGAACTCTCTATAGGGTTATCTATTTGTAATTGAACTCTCTACAGGATGGTTTCTTTGTAGCTGATCTCTCTACAGGATGACTTGTTTCTAGCTGATCTCTCTACAGGGAAAACTTTTTTCTGCCTGAACTCTCTACAGATGATTTGTTTGCAGCTGAACTCTCTACAGATGATTTGTTTGCAGCTGAACTCTCTACATGGTGGTTTCTTTATAGTTGAACTCTCTATAAGGTTATCTGTTTGTAATTGAACTCTCTGCAGGATGGTTTCTTTGTAGCTGATCACTCTACAGGGTGACTTGTTTCTAGCTGATCTCTTTACAGGGTGACTTGCTTCTAGCTGATCTCTGGATGGCTTGTTTCTAGCTGATCTCTGGATGACTTGTTTCTAGCTGAACTCTCTATAGGGTTATCTTGAACTCTCTACAGGATGGTTTCTTTGTAGCTGATCTCTCTACAGGGTGACTTGTTTCTAGCTGATCTCTCTACATGGTGACTTGTTTCTAGCTGAACTCTCTATAGGGTTATCTGTTTGTAATTGAACTCTCTACAGGCTGGTTTCTTTGTAGCTGATCTCTCTACAGCGTGACTTATTTCTAGCTGATCTCTCTACAGGGTGAACTTGTTTCTGGCTGAACTCTCTACAGATGATTTGTTTGTAGCCGAACTCTCTACATGGTGGTTTCTTTGTAGCTGAACTCTCTACAAGGTAACTTGTTCTAGCTGAACTCTCTACAGGATGATATTTTTGCGACTGAACTCTCTACAAGATGGTTTGTTTCTAGCTGATCTCTCTATAGTGTAACTTGATTGTAACTGAACGCTCTACAGGATGGTTTCTTTATAGCTGATCTCTCTACAGGGTGACTTGTTTCTAGTTGATCTCTCTACACAGTGACTTATTTCTAGCTGAACTCTCTATAGGGTTATCTATTTGTAATTGAACTCTCTACAGGATGGTTTCTTTGTAGCTGATCTCTCTACAGGATGACTTGTTTCTAGCTGATCTCTCTACAGGGAAAACTTTTTTCTGCCTGAACTCTCTACAGATGATTTGTTTGCAGCTGAACTCTCTACATGGTGGTTTCTTTATAGCTGAACTCTCTACAAGATAATTTCTTCTAGCTGATCTCTCTACAGCTCGTAGCTGGACTCTCTACAGGGTGATTTGTTTGCAGCTGAGCTCTTTATATGATGGTTTTTTTGTAGCTGAACTCTCTACAAAGAAATTTCTTCTAGCTGATCTCTCTACAGGGTGACTTGTTTGTAGCTGAACTATCTGCAGGGTGATTTGTTTGTAGTTGAACTCTCTACAATGTGATCCTTCTAGCTGATCTGTCTACAGGATGACTTTTTCTAGCTGAACTCTCTGCAGGGTGATCTGTTCATAGCTGAACTCTCTATAGGGTGATTTGTTTGCAGCTGAGCTCTTTATAAGATGGTTTTTTATAGCTGAACTCTCTACAAGGTAACTTCTTGTAGCTGATCTCTCTAGCAGGGTGACTTGTTTGTAGCTGAACTATCTGCAGGGTGATTTATTTGCAGTTGAACTCTCTACAAAGTGATCCTTCTAGCTGATCTCTCTACAGGATGACTTTTTCTAACTGAACTCTCTATAGGGTGATCTTTTCATAGCTGAACTCTCTACAGGGTGATTTGTTTGCAGCTGAACTCTCTACATGGTGGTTTCTTTGTAACTGAACTCTCTATAAGGTAATGTCTTGTAGCTGATCTCTCTATGGAGTTATAACTTTCTCTATAGAGTTATAACATGTTTGTATAGTTGAACTCTTTACAGAGTGGTTTTTTGATTGGTTGCTGAACTCTCCAGCTACACAATGACTTGTTTGTACTACAGAGTGACTTGGTTGTAGCTGAACTCTCTACAGAGTGACTTACTTGTAGCTGAACATTGTATAAAGTAACTTGTTTGTAGCTGATCTAGATGAACTCTCTACTGGGTAGCTTTTTTTGTAGCTGAACCCTCTACGCAGTGACTTGTTTATAGCTGAATACTCTGCAGAATGACTTGTTTATAACTGAATTCTCTTCAGTGTGACTTATAATGTTCTGAATCTCTACAGTGACATATTTGTAGCTGAACTCTTTACAGGGTGACTTGCTTGTAGTGAATTGTCTATAAGATTAACTGTTGTAGCTGAACTTCCTACAGAATAACTTGCAATGTAATATAATTCTATAAGTTGTAAACGTAGCTGAATGCTCTATTAGGGTGACTGTTTTATTAGAGTATCTCGATCTCGCATATGCTACACGTAGTTGGCTTTGGAATCATAACTCAGTGGTATGTAATCCGATTCTTCTGTACTACTGCAAGGACTTTCTATGATAATTATTCCAGCTACACACCGATTTTCAGCTCATTGCTCTGAGCGGTTTGCCCGGTAGGCGTGAAAACTAATAGTTTTTTATTCATAAAAATCGATCGCGTAATTGTGACACAGGTTGGATTTTGTGTCATATCTCGATGGCCCTTAACTGAATTCCTTTCAAACCACAAAAAGGCACTCCTACGATAGTTACTCCATCTACATAGCAATTTTCAGCTCATTCCTTCAAGCGGTTTACCCTGTGGGCGTGACAGACCTTCAACCTTATTTTACGCAAACAATCGGTAATAACTCCGTGAATGTTAATCGGATTCCTACCAAACTTGGTACTGAGGTTCGCCTTAATGAGCCCTTACGTATGCCAAACTTCAGCTCGATTGGAGCACGCATTCGTGTTTTATGGCGAATTTTGCGAGGTGTGCGAAAAGAAGAAGAAAAAACCCCCCCAAACTTTGGCCGCTCGTATTTCGGAAATGGCTGGAGCGATTTTCTTCAAATGTGGAATGTGGACTCCCCTACCTAGCCGACACGTCTGTAGCAACTTTGGTTTCAATCGGATAAGGTATCACGGAGCTACAAAGGTGTGAAAATCGCGTTTACTTTCTTCCTGTAAATATACTTACGGTGTGGCGCGTCAGCTTCTTGGGCCGCATGACACACTACCGTGTGCCTTGATATATATATATATATATATATATATATATATATATATATATATATATACATATATATATATATACGTACATATACGTATATATTTAGTAGAATTTTCTACTGCTTGCCTGCCTGCCTGCCTGTCTGCCTGCCTGCCTGCCTGCCTGCCTGCCTGCCTGCCTGCCTGCCTGCCTGCCTGCCTGCCTGCCTGACTGACTGACTGACTGACTGACTGACTAATGCCTTCAAACAAAAGCATAACTCGATAATGGCTAGGGATGCAGGCTTAATTTTTCACTGTTCAGCATTGCTTCAGCCTGACAGGTGCCTTTTGGCATACTGCATTGCGTACAATACATGCATCATGGACTTACCTTTGTCCTCCTTTGTGTCCAGTATCTTTTTGCTGATAGCCGAATTTGTCAATTCACAGAGTATTTTCCATGGAGACTGGATTGATTGCAGGGGTGCTTCTCTTACTGTTAGTGCGCTGAACTTAGCTGAAAGCAAAACATAATGGCAACTTTACTTTTGAGTCAGCAATTGATATTTGGGGCACTCGAATCGACCATATTTTTTTTGTGGTAACTGGATTAATTGCAGAGGTTCTTCTCCTACTGTTCTTCATTTGTAGCACTGCGTAACAGGCTGAACATAGTTGAAAGTGAAATGTAATTGCCACTTTACTTTCAGGTCAGTAATTGATTGGTTCAGATAAAAACATTAACTCAGGTGCTTTTGATGAGGTATGTGTGAGTTCTTCAGATGAATTAAAAAATAGAAATTTTTAAGAGGGAGAATAGGGATTGCTGAAAAAAGCCATGAAACAAGAAGGGATCGCTGAGGTGGTAATGTAAACCACAAATCCCTATATTGACTCATTTCAAAATGATGGAGCATGTAACTAAAAATTTATGACAGAGTCAAAATAGGGGTTTGTAGTTTACATTACCACCCCAGAGATCCCTTCTTGTTTCATGACTTTTTTCAGTGATCCCTATTCTCCCTCTTAAAAATTTCATTTTTAAATTCATCTAGTTTATATACTTTCTATTAATGCAGTAGCTAATGGATTATTTATTGATAATGAAGACTGCTGTGAATAGTGTAATTATGCATTCTGCATAGTAATGCCGTTGACATTTCAGTACACACATGAAAGTGATCAAATTGCGATGTGCATACAGACTGTGAGTCTCCTAATATGAGCTAGAATTTACATTACTAGTGTCTTTAATAGCTGTCAAATTCAGTTCAAGGATTGCTGTTATACACTTGACTGCGTTATTAGGGTACTTACGTGATTGCTCTATTTGAGTATTTGTGACCCAGTCTGAGAAAACCGGTCTTATCGCCCATGTCAGCAGATTTGATTTTCACCCAGGACACAAAGCTACATGAATAAACTATCTAATTCCACAATCATAATTAGCTAGACTTGAGTGGTATGGTTTTTCTGGCTGTTTTTCCCAAGCCCAGTGGTGATCCGTACCTGCAGTGTGGGGCCTTAGTGGAGCTCTGGTCAACCTGGGGATGACTGTATGTGGCTGTACAGGTCTGTGGTGTTGAATAAGTACCTCTGCTGTGAATATCCTTTCATTTTAGCCAATTTTGAGACCTCACTGGTCCAAACCTTGGCCTAATTCATCCCTACGCCTTCCTTTTCAATTTTTGAACACCATCTTGCCCACCTTCCAGGCCTCCCACCCATTTTGCAGCTCGCCTGATACAGTCAACCGCGGTTTAAAAACTATCTAAAATGGTGGGTAACTTAGTTGTTGGCTACTTGCACAGTGGATGCTGTGGAAGGTAAGGAAGTGGTATAAAATGTGTGAAAATTTGGTACACATAACTTCAACTATTGGCAAGCTACAACACAGTAAATACTTAAAACCAGGATTTCTCGATACTTTTAAATAGGCGATAAGCCCGGTTTTCCCAGACTGGGTTACATTTAATCTTAGTAACCCGCCCATGTATAATAATCAGGAAACAAAAAAAAACACCTTGCAACTAAGTTTTCAACACAGATTAAGCTTCCTGGCCTATACTGAGTTTAATAAGGACAGATTCTATTAGCAACAAGCAGCGCACAGCAGAAAACCTAACTCTGAGCGTGGTCTTGTAATGCAATGCTTCTTGTGCATAATGGTGTTTTGGCAAACTAATAGGTCATGGATACGCACAATAATCCATTCAGCAAGCCTTGCTACTTTTATCCCAGGATTCTCCTTGTAAACTTCGCTATTCCTGTAAAAGAATGATAATAATATTATGAATAATAATAATATGAACAAAATGGCAAATTTCAGTATTGTCTGAAATACACTTACTGTTTCCTTTTTACTTGTGGATCTCTACTCCTTGTAAAGAACCACCAGAGGTTGGGTTGTTTTGAGTTGAAGGATGCTTTTCAAGGTGCACGTGGTTTTTAGGTTAGCATTTTATTAGGATTTTTGCATAAAACATGTCCTATTATGAACCCACTATTGTGGTTCATGATGTAAACAAACAAGTATAAGGAATTTAAGGAATCATAGAAAAAGTAAGAAAATAAGGGAGGTCCTTCAGATGGACATTTATTCCCTAATTCATTCTATATCCTATATAGGTGTAGGCAACCTCGCTTGTGTCCTTACTTTTTTCTATGATCCCTAATCAAGCCTAAAATTCCTTATATGTGACCGGATTTGCGAAAAGGGGTCTTCCACACACATCCAATTCCGTAAACTTGGGAGACCATAGCTTAGCGTACAAGTAACACATTAGCCTGACATTTTCACCACGTACTCAGCTATGATGGTGCTCACTTCTGACCAAATTTCAGGGCAACAGTTCTTTCCATTCTGAAGTTATGAATTGTCAAAGTTGGTGAATTGGATGTGTGTGGAAGATTGGATGTGTGTGGAAGACCCCTTTTCGCAAATCCGGTCACATATTTGTATAGCTGTAAATTGGCCGGTTGGGCATGCATTCAAATGTAAAATCTGTTTTTTTTTATGATGTGCTGTTTGTTCCTTTGATGCAATCACTTGGAGAGTTCAAATATCTTTGTTTTGTAGGCCCATTGGTGTGCATGTTGACTGTGGTAGACATAAAAAATTGTTGTCATTCTTCATTTAAAAAATCTTCATCTTGTATAGGCAAATTACTGCTGCAGGCTTTAATTCAGCAAGAGGGGGGGGGGGGGCTTTTGGCTTACCACTGATGTGATGAAGAGGGGCAAAATAAAGTATCAAAAAATTGCTCTGGTTAAAGAAGTATGCAAAGCACACTAGTGAACATGCAAAGCATGCTCCATCTAGGGGGATCTGAGGGCATGCCTTTTCCCAGGAAATTTTTGAAATTTACCTGTTGTGAGATCAAATTTGGAAGCAATTTTGTAAAAGATTTATGAAAATGCATGTTTGTTCTATCATCTAAATATGACTACAATTGAGTACGTGTCATACAGTATAGGTCAATATAGCATAATTGCAAATTGGGTATTAGGCTTGCTAGACTGTAAGGGAGATACAGAGAAAGCTACCAGCATAAAAATTATCACTGAAGAGTGGCTCATTTGAAAAGAGTACTGTAGAGCCATTCATAGAGGACTTCAAATGTAACATTGCAAGCCGTTTTAGCTCCCAGAATATTGTAGCTGCTTTCAATATTTTTAATCCCAAGAAAATCGCAGATATTGAATCCAATGAATTTAAAACTTATGGGGAGCCATCACTAGAAACATTACTACAACATTATAGAGTTCCAAAGGCTGCAGTTACACCAAATGGTGACCATTTTACAAAGAAACCACTAATCTCCTCAGATATCCAAACTGAGTGGAAACATTCAGGCATTACTGTTCAAGACAGCAAGTAAAGGACACCAAGGCACAGCTGAAAGAGCTGAGCAGTCATGAAATGTTTGTGACTATGTTCCCAAATTTAAATGAGTTGACTAACATTTGCTTAACCATTCTGGTTTCGACTGCTTCTGTGGAATGCAGTTCTTCACAAATGAAAACCGACTTAGAAATCGTACTGGGAATAACAGTCTCAATTATTTGATGTTGATAGCAGTCGAATCACCAGATGTGCTTACTGATAGTGAACTTGACTGCATTGTTGATATTTGGAAAGAAAAGCCTAGGAGAATTATTGTATAGATTGTTTGATAGTTTAGTTCTTAACATATATAATTCACTTGTTTTTAATGTGTGAAGTTTAAGATAAATGAAGGATCATTGTGTATATTAGTCAAGGGACTTCTCAAGGTCAGTAAAATGAATATTGTTAAAGACCAGACTGTAAAGGTCTCAAAGGGTTTCTATGAAATGGATCCATCACTCAGTAGTTCCACAATGAAAAACTTTAAGGATTTCTATCCTACTGACTTATTATTATTACACTGTAAACTCTACTATTTGCAGCATCTATTCCTAAAAATACATGGGGGAAAATAGTTGCAAGGGGGGGGGGGGGGGGGCAAACAGATTCGAAGTGGGGCAAACTCCCACTCCTCTAAAATAAACCCTGACAGCTGTACCTTGGTCAGTTTGCTAATTCATGGAGAGCAGTTTAAGCTAAAAGAACAATACCAATGGAGCAAATTTAAACACATGCGCTATAGTTACTGTACAAATTGATTTTGTTGTCTAGTGCTATAATTCCAAAGCTACTCACCGCAATAGGCTGAAACTTTACATAGACACTGTAGATAATGCCAGGAGCTTATAAGTGCTGAAAGCGCAAAGGAGCATGAAACTTCCATGAGGTTGTGTGGTAGCATGACTGAAATTTATATGGAACACCACTAGTAGTGTTGGAACACCTCACCAACCACACAGGTCAACCTTAGTGGGCTTCTGTCTTGTTAAACAAATTCAGTAGTAGCTGTGCAGCATGAGATGAGCAGTACCAGTAAGAGAGAGAAGGAGCCCAAAGTACTAGCAATTGGCAAACCACTTTCGAAATTTCGAAATAAAATTTGTTATCTAGCAAGTAGAGGATACTGAACATCATGTTTTTGTCAGTTATCCCTCACTTTGGGTTTCTCCTAATGTGAAATTCTACGCTTTGGGCTGCCAGCAGCTTAAAATGTCCCACTTGCGATGCCATACATGGATCAACAGTTTTAGCTTGTCTGCTAGTAGGTTGGTTAGCAACACTTCTCCTCTTGTTGCCAGCACTCACTGTCTCACACACAATAATTCCCATTGCTGTCTCCCATCGCTATAGTTATCGATACAAGAATTGCTGCAATGCAAATACTTCTTACTAATTGCTTATGTAACAAAACCACCAACAGGTAGCCTGTGATTTGTGGTGTTTCAAACAAGGCAATGTTGCACTGTAGAAGTTTTGCATGGTTAAGTTCATTAATTTCACGCTCCTTGTGCCGTAAGCTTTTCTAAGCTCCTGATAATGCTAAGACAATACAAGAAATTTGGAAATTGTGCAAACTGGGCAGGTCAGGGGCAGATCCAGGGGCAGATCCAGAGTTTGGAAAGAGTGGGGGCACCTTGCTGAAAAACAGTTAAAGACCAAAAAAAAAAAAAGTTCACAACAATAATAACTAGTTATCCTTTACCAAATATATCACATCTGTTATGTTAAAATCCTATTTATAGCTTCATAGGCAAGCTACACTGCCTCATGAACATTGTGACTGCTTTATTAGAGTAATTGACTGCTCTATTAGAGTATCTCGATCTTGTATGCAATTTCTTGAAGGGGGGGGGGGGGGGGGGGGCATTTGCCCCAAATGCCCCATCCTGGATCCGCCATTGCAGGTATTAGCTGAGGTGGTCACAAATAACAGCACCAGGAATTAGTTCTGTTGCCTCAGCCATACCTATGACAATAGATGTGCACACATTACACAACAATTTACAAAGCCATGACAAGGATTGTTGAACAGTTATTATGTGCATTATCAACCATTTGAAAGTGTATAGTATCTAAGATAGGATAAGTAGTATCCAGTTCTGCAAGTTAATATATAAGTATTTGCAAGTTAATGTATAAAGTATTTGTGTAGTTATATACCACTTTAGTGTGGGCATTCAAAGCCAGGTTTAACTCGTATATATCACCCAAGGAATATCATGGAAACACGGTTTGCTAATGGCTTTGATTCCCAACCAGTTCAAAGATACGGTACACTTTAACTCATTATATGGAGCATTAAATTTTGGGTTTGGATTTACAGGTTAGTTAGTGTGGTTGCTAACTTTCGCGACTAGTTGATAGTTACTAAACAACAAATGATCAGTAAAATGGTTGTTTGGGCAATGCATGGATGTGTATTTCTATGAGCAGACCATGAAACAACACAAAGAGGACAACTAGATTTAAATAGGAGAGTAACTTATAATCCTTAGTACTTACTGTCCCAATAGCAAAGTTAGTAGGCTTAATGTAGTACAAAATATTAAAATTAAAATGTAAATTCCATGATCGCAATTTTTCTGGCATTGTGTGTAAAGCATAATGATGTATGAACAATGTTCTAATGGCTAATTAGCCCACTCTATTAAAACCACTATTGATCATGAGATACTGATGTATAAAAGAAACAGGGTGAGTTTTTCACCTATAAGGTGAGTGTGCCTAGAGTGATAATATGTAAGTATCACTTACCATGACTGCATCAGGTTTTGCTGTTACGTATATACACTAGGGGTGTACTGATATAACGATACATATCGTCGTATCATTGGCCAATATGGAGATTTTTGCTAATATCGGTTGGTTCCCGATATAGCCACCAAAACTGATCAAGACTCATGGTAGTGAGTCACGTGGCCAGTAAAGCAGAAACGTGAGCCGCAGACAATAAATGACGTGATAGGCCTGAGCCTAATATGCTCAAAATTTTACCTATTATTCTTTCCAAATTTTCTCCTATTACTTTTTTTATTCTTGTATCTAGCCTATTATTTCATAATAATTCTCACTTAGTTTCTGTAGCTTAATTCTCAAGATGCTGATATAAGTAGTTTTGTGACTTGTCAGAATTAATTAATTAATTAATAGCTAGCCATAAATGAAGCATTCCACCTTACACATAATGGTTATAGTCATTACAACAGACGTAAAATAGCTATCGGGAGTAATAACAAAAGTGTTTTCAATTATCAGTGTATTAAAGCTGTATAACCAGAGCTTATGATAAGAATTCTCTGTTGTCCTGCCACAATGTCTTAACAAACCAAAATTGGCCGGACAATTGCCAAAATTGACTGGACATGAGATGAATTCCCAATATGTCTACTGTAGCATAGCAAATGAACATTATAGTGGTAAGACATCACATGCCTTACTGCAACTGTTATGTGGTTAAAGTACACCAGAGGGTTGGCAATGGTACATTTATGGTCACTCCCTTGGGTTGTAAGAATGTATACTATCTCCTGGCAACCAAGTGACTGTTATTGTTGATAGCATGCCAGCTCAGCCCTTAGGCTCCTTCTTTATGCTTTGATGGGACACTGTGTCTGGACAAATTGCATTATGGTCAGACATCTATGCAATTTGACCGGATTTTGTCTGGTGCCCGGATGTTATCATAAGCTCTGATAACTACATGCTAAGTTTAGTGGATATTGATATCAATATGTTTGTCGAAAGACTTAAAGAAGATACACTGGTAAAAGATGTACAAGTTTCAGAATTGCAGATAATCATGAAGTTAAATCCCTGATGCTGTCTGCAGATTGTTAATGTGAAATGATCTGACTGCTCTATTAGAGTATTTCTCTATTAGAGTATTTGAGCATTCTATTAGAGTATATCAATCTTTTAGAGTTTTTCAGCTCCTTTCAGCCAGTGCTTGTATAATAATGCTAGCTATCTATCATTCTTAGTAGTTTAGTACTTTCTTCTAGCTAATCAGGAATAGGCATGCCCTTAATTCCACTGATTATTCCCGTGGACGTCCGATAATTCTAAAATTATGCCTGTAACTATCCTATTATTCCGGAATTATTCTCACGAAATTGGTAACCTATTATTCTCACAATTATGCCGGCATATTAGGCACAGGCCTATTACGCGACCACCACACATGAGGATTTTACAGGAACGAACGTTGTCAAATTCGGCTTGGCTGTAATTCACCTGTCATTTACACTATCTCTCTGAAACTCTAGAGTTAAACTCATCATGTCACTAGTAAACTACCACATAAGCAGTGAAGCAAATCCACATTGACTGTTTCAAGATTGAGATTGCTGACATCAAAGGGGAAGTTTCGTGTTTTTTTGTATGTGGTTAGACGCAACCGCAGGTGTATTCTTTGCATTCCTTTGTGCATTCCAAACATTGATTGCCCTGCTATCGCTTTCATATTCTCTCAATCGCTTCAAGATTCGCATCATCAATTTTGCCATACATCATTACCCTACACTACAGTCGTAATTTCAGAGTTTCAATCATCCTCAGTCAGCCTAGAGGCCATAAGTCGCCATACACAAAACCCATATTGTTGTTTTTCGTAATACTCACTTGACATGTAGGGAAATGTGTCTTTAAATTGTTCTAAAAGTTTCATTGAGATTGTTACATATGTTTTCAAGAATGGCTAGTTTGAAATTTGAATCTATAGTCACCCCTACGTAATTTACTCTCTAAGGGCATGGCTGAAGAATCTAAAGAATGACGCACAGCACAACTGCGGTCACCGGTTATTGGGCTGTGAATAGTAATATTATCAGTGCATGTAGCCATAAAAGGAGTGTGCAAAAAACTATTCCATCGTTCGAGAATGGCTAGTTTTGAAATTTGAATTTAGTCGCCCCCACATAATTTGTTCTCTAAAGGTGCGGCTTGAAGAATTTAAAGATTGACAAAGAGCACAACTGGGTTATTGTTAGTGTAGTTAATCAGCGCATGTAGCCATAAAGCAAAAAACTATGCCATCGACACCAAGTATTTAGAACCGTCCGGCACAATGCAGATAATTTATAGCCTGTAAAGGCACCACACAGAAATGATATGGATACAAGCATGTACGTATACACATGCAGTTACAACATACACAGGATACATGAATATCCAACAGATTTAAGGTACACAATAATGTAGGAATTGTCTGTCTGTGATGTAATTGCTATCAAAACAATGCAAATATGTCTCCATTTCTCCAGTTTGGCCCAGTAGATTCTGCACAGTAGCAGGTCTCATATGACGGCATATTCATGGTGCTTCTCCAAACACAGATAAGCAATGATCAATAGCCTACTGACAACAATGTGTGGCTCCATTTACAGAATCCAGATGAGTGGGTGTGGCTCCAGTATCTCTAGACAATTAACACACATTCTTGATAACTGGGTGTGGTTCACGTAAGTACTGTATGTACTAGAGTTGTAACAATATCGATACATAGTCTCCATTCAGGCATTGCATCATGATACAGCATTATATCAAACGACACAAAGAGCAAAATACTGTTACATTTCTAGTACGTACACTCCATCAGTACAATCATGCTTGTCAGTGAAACCTGTCTTAATGGCCACCAGCATAGAAAGACAACCTTCTAGAAAGGCCAATTCCAAATCCCTTTAGTGAGAATTTATACACTACCACCTACATATATTGAGCAAAGGTGGCAATGGACAGGTTCCACTGTAACATATGATCTAATCCAAAACAGCCAAGCTGTAAAAAAAGTGTGCGGCCCTCAGAAAGGCTATGGTGAAAAAAGATGTGAAATCCAAGGTGGCGGCCAAGAAATGGCTGTGATGGTAGGTTAATGGTAAAAATTTTAATAATGACAATTTAGGTAAATTTTGTGAAGCGGCACAAAAATTCACCTGAATTGTCGTTATTAAAATTTTTACCATTAACCTACCATCACAGCCATTTCTTGGCCGCCACCTTGGATTTCACATCTTTTTTCACCATAGCCTTTCTGAGGGCCGCACACTTTTTTACAGCTTGGCTGTTTTGGATTAGATTTTATTTCTTTTTGTATTTGTATACTCCAAAGCCGGCCTATGGCCAGCTTTGGGACTTTTTTAACCTATGTTTTTTTCTTTACTACAGGAAGAAGAAAAGATGAAGTAGATGTACTTTAAATATTTTATCAGTAAATGTACAAATTATATATACTGTATAATACATATGTGACCGGATTTGCGAAAAGGGGTCTTCCACACACATCCAATTTGCCAACTTTAACAATTGATAACTTCAGATTGGAAAGAGCTATTGCCTTGAATTTTGGACAGTGGTGAGCACCACTATAGCTGAATATGTGGTGAAATTTTCAGGTTAATATGTTACTTGAACACTGAGTTATGGTCTCCAACGGTTACGGAATTGGATGTGTGTGGAAGACCCCTTTTCGCAAATCCGGTCACATAATATTATATTGATTACAGAAATCTCCATGGTGGTTTCTTTGTAACTGAACACTCTACAAGGTGACTTCTTCTAATTGCTCTCTCTACAGGGTGAATTGTTTGTAGCTGAACAATCTACAAGGTAACTTCTTCTAGCTGATCTCTCTACAGGGTGATGTGTTTGTAGCTGAATTCTGTATAGGTGATTTGTTTGCAGCTGAGCTCTTTACAGAATGGTTTCTTTGTAGCTGAACTCTCTAAAAGGTAACTTCTTATAACTGATCTTTCTACAGGGCAATTTGTTTCTGGCAGAATTTTCTACAGGGTGATTTCTTTGCAGCTGAACTCTCTACATGGTGGTTTCTTTGTAGCTGAACTCTCTACAAGATAATTTCTTCTAGCTGATCTCTCTACAGGGAGATTTGTTTGTAGCTGAACTATCTCCAAGGTAACTTCTTATAGCTGATCTCTCTACAGGGTGATTTGTTCGTAGTTGAATTCTGTACAGGTGATTTGTTTGCAGCTGAGCTCTTTACAGAATGGTTTGTTTGTAGCTGAACTTTCTCCAAGGTAACTTCTTCTAACTGATCTTTCTACAGGGTGATTTGTTTTTAGCTGAACTATCTACAAGGTAATTTCTTCTAGCTGAACTCTCTACAGGGTGATTTGTTTGTAGCTGAATTCTGTACAAGTGATTTGTTTGCAGCTGAGCTCTTTACAGAATGGTTTGTTTGTAGCTGAACTCTCTACAGGGTGATTTGTTTGTAGCTGAAATCCCTACAAGGTAACTTCTTCTAGCTGATCTTTCTACAGGGCGATTTGCTTGTAGCTGAGTTCTCTACAGGGTGTTTGTTTGCAGCTGAATTCTCTACATGGTGGTTTCTTTATAGCTGAACTCTCTACAAGGTGACTTCTTCTAGCTGATCTAATTACAGGGTGATTTGTTTGTAACTGAACTCTCTACAGGTGATTTGTTTGTAGCTGAACTCTCTACAAGGCGATACTTCTAGGTGATCTCTCTACAGGATTCCTTGTTTCTAACTGAACTCTCAACAGGGTGATCTGTTCATAGCTGAACTTTCTACTGGGTGATTTGTTTGCAGCTGAACTCTCTAAATGGTGGTTTCTTTGTAGCTGAACTCTCTACAACGTGACTTCTTCTAGCTGAACTCTCTACAAGGTGACTTGTTTCTAGCTGATCTCTCTACAGGGTGACTTGTTTCTAGCTGAACTCTCTACAGGTGATTTGTTTGTAGCTAAACTCTCTACATGGTGGTTTCGTTGTAGCTGAACTCTCTACAAGGTAACTTCTTCTAGCTGATCTTTTTACACTGCATATTTGTTTGTAGCTGAGTTCTCTACAGGGTGATTTGTTTGCAGCTGAACTCTCTACATAGGAGTTTCATTGTAGCTGAACTCTCTACAATGTGACTTCTTCTAGCTGAACTCTCTACAGGGTGACTTGTTTCTAGCTGAACTCTCTATAGGTGATTTGTTTGCAGCTGAACTCTCTACATGGTGGTTTCTTTGTAGCTGAACTCTCTACAAGGTAACTTCTTCTAGCCGATCTTTCTACAAGGTGATTGAGTTTTTTGCAGCTGAACTCTTTACATGGTGGTTGCTTTGTAGCTGAACTCTCTAAAAGGTGACTTCTTCTAGCTGAACTCTCTACAGGATGATTTGTTTGTAGCTGAACTCTCTACAATGTGACATCTTCTAGCTGAACTCTCTACAGGGTGACTTGTTTTTAGCTGATCTCTCTACAGGGTGACTTGTTTCTAGCTGAACTCTCTACAGGTGATTTGTTTGCAGCTGAACTCTCTACATGGTGGTTTCTTTGTAGCTGAACTCTCTACAAGGTAACTTCTTCTAGCTGATCTTTCTACAGGGTGATTTGTCTGTAGCTGAATTCTCTACAGGGTGATTTATTTGCAGCTTAACTCTCTACAAGGTGACTTCTTCTAGCTGAACTCTCAACAAAGTGATTGATTTTTTTTGCAGCTGAACTCTCTACATGGTGGTTTCTTTGTAACTGAACTCTCTACAGGGTGATTTGTTTGTAGCTGAACTCTCTACAGGGTGATCTGTTCATAGCTGAACTCCCTATAAGGTAACTTCTTCTAGGTAATCTTTCTACAGGGCGATTTGTTTGTAGCTGAGTTCTCTACAGGGTGATTTGTTTGCAGCTGAACTCTACATGGTAGTTTCTTTGTAGCTCTACAATGTGACTTCTTCTAGCTGAACTCTCTACAAGGTGACTTGTTTCTAGCTGATCTCTCTACAGGGTGACTTGTTTCTAGCTGAACTCTCTACAGGTGATTTGTTTGCAGCTGAACTCTCTACATGGTTTATTTCTTTGTAACTGAACTCCCTGCAAGGTGACTTCTTCTAGCTGATCTCTCTACAGGTGATTTGTTTGCAGCTGAACTCTCTACATGATGGTTTCTTTGTAGCTGAACTCTCTACAAGGTAATTTCTTCTAGCTGATCTCTCTACAGGCCGATTTGTTTGTAGCTGAACTCTCTACATGATGGTTTCTTTGTAACTGAACTCTCTACAAGGTAATTTCTTCTATAGCTGATCTTTCTACAGGGTGATTTGTTTGTAGTTGAACTCTCTACATGATAGTTTCTTCGTAGCTGAACTCTCTACAAGGTGATTTCTTCTATAGCTGATCTTTCTACAGGGTGATTTGTTTGTACCTGAACTATCTACATGATGGTTTCTTTGTAGCTGAACTCTCTACAAGGTAACTTCTTCTAGCTGATCTCTCTACAGGACAATTTGTTTGTACCTGAACTCTCACATGATTGCTTCTTTGAAGCTGAACTCTCTACAAGGTGATTTCTTCTAGCTAATCTTTCTACAGGGTGATTTGTTTGTAGCAGAACTCTCTACAAGGAAACTTCTTCTAGCTGATCTCTTTACAGGGTGAATTGTTTGTAGCTGAACGATCTACAAGGTAACTTCTTCTAACTGATCTCTCTACAGGGTGATTTGTCTGTAGCTGAACTCTCTACAAGGAAACCTCTTTTAACTGAGCTCTGTACAGGGTGAATTGTTTGTAGCTGAACTATCTACAAGGTAACTTCTTTTAGCTGATCTCTCTACAGGATGATTTGTTTGTAGCTGAACTATCTACAAGGTAACTTCTTCTAGCTGATCTCTCTACAGGGTGATTTGTTTGTAGCTGAATTCTGTATAGGTGATTTGTTTGCAGCTGAGCTCTTTACAGAATGGTTTCTTTGTAGCTGAACTCTCTACAAGGTAACTTCTTCTAGCTGATGTATCTACAGGGTCACTAGTTTGTAGCTGAATTCTCTACATGGTGGTTTCTTTGTAACTGAACTATCTATAAGGTGACATCTTCTAGCTGATCTTTCAACAGGGTGATTTGTTTGTAACTGAACTCTCTACAAGAAAACTTCTTCTAACTGATGTCTGAACAGGGTGAATTGTTTGTAGCTGAACTCTCTATAGGGTGATTTGTTTGTAGCTGATCTCTATACAGGTTACTTATTTCTAACTGATCTCTTGAATTCTGTTCAGGGTGACTGCTCTATTAGGATGACTGCTCTATTAGAGTATCTCGATCTCGCACTTGCTACACCAAGTTGGATTTCGTGTTATAACTCTGTGGCTTTAAGTCTGATTTTTCTACACCATTGAAGAGCCTTTCTAAGATGATAACTCCATCTGTACAGCGATTTTCAAAGCACTACCCCAAGTGGTTTATCTGGTAGGCGTGGCAAGCATAATAATAATAATAATAATAATAATTAGCTAATCTCTATTGCGTAATTGTTACGCATTGTTGATTTTTTCGCTGTATCTTCCTGGTTTTTAGCTCGATTTTTTTCAAACCACAAAAGGTTTGAGGTTCAATAGTTAACCTATTCACCCACCGATTTTCAGCTTCTTCCCATACGCGGCTTACCCTGTAGGCGTGACAACATATTGGTGTTATTTTTCGTGCATAATCGCTCATAACTCTTTGCCTGTTTATGGTATTCCAGCCAAAGTTGGTACAGAGATGCGCCTTTATACCCCCCTTCTGTGTGCCAAATTTCAAGGCAATCGGATAACGCGTTCGCGTTTTTGTAAGTGTGCGAAAAGAGGAAGAAAAATAAGAAGAAAAAAAAAACGAAGAAACTAAGCCAATTTTTGAAGTCGCATATCTCAGGAATGCCTGAAGCGATTTCGCTCAAATTTGGAATGTGGAGTACTGAAGTTGGAGGGAATGTACACAGCAAAATTTGTCTTGTTTCATCAAGGCAGCACAGAGCTACGGAAGTGCGAAAATTGCGTTTTCTTTCTTCCTGTCAATATACTCACGGGGTTGCGCGCCGGCTTCTTGGGCCGCACGACACACTACCGTGTGTCTTGATCTGATCCTGTACATTCTGTGAGTGAATGAGATCCACTTGGCTAGGACAAAATGTGATCCAAATGTCTTGACTCAACCCACTTACAACCTAACGGCAAAATGGAACTGAGTATTTATAGGGGACAATATGTCTAACATGTGTGTACACATTACAACATGTACATACAAGAAACACTATGTACCATTTCAGTATTCTAAATCACCACATTATGCATGGACCAGTCAACACAAAACTGCATAGTGCCTATCAGTAAACCTGAAGAGGAAAAGTCACGAAGAAGTAAAATTGGATACGTACGGATAACAATTGTGAACAGTATCAATATACACTGAAACATTACTCTGGTCACTTTACGGTAAAAAATTTTGAGCAGGTAGCAGATATGCTGTGTACACAAAATGACACATTTAGGGACTGTGTTTAGACGGGTGACAAGGTGACTTGATTAGACACATTATAACATAAATACCATAGTATAGTATGAGATATACAAAGTGTCACCACTAGACAGTATACTGATATGGCTACCATATAGACCTGAGTAGTAAATCAGCTAAGTAGGTGCAGTGGAACTTGTTTAAAATGGTTACTTTGGGCCAAATTTTCTTGGCTTAATAAGCAGGTAGCTGCTTTAGCAAGGCCTTCATATAGATGCCCCACAGGGGAATTTAAAAGTTGGCCTCTTAGAGAGGTGACTTCTGCACCAAGGCAGTTTCCACTGTGTAAGACTTAGGGTTTTCATTTCATGTGTTGAAGGCTTCTGTAGTCTGAAAACCCACCACAGTTTACTCAGACAATGCTGACTTATGGTCACCACTAAACCACTGGAATGCTGGAAGTAAATGGTGTTACTTTTTTTGTCTTATGCCTTGGCTATATATAGTAGAGCTTAAACAGATATCCTGAAAAAATCCTTTCAGATATCCTATGGATAATGACATCATTATTTGCTTCATCAGGAGCTTATAAGCACCGAAAGTGAAAATTCTTACACTTTGGGCTGCCAGCCATTGCAGCCAACTTGAAATGCTCCAGCCATTGCAGCCAACTTGAAATGCTCCAACCATTGCAGCCAACTTGAAATGCTCCATCTGTGATGACATAGCTATGTGGATTAGCATTTACTAACAGGTTGGTTAGCATCACTTGCCCTCTTGTTGCCAGTGTCACACACTACCACACACTAAAAATCCATCACTAAATCCCTCTCTATAGCCAGTTAATAATACAAGGTCAGCTGCATTGCAGATGCTTCTTAGCAATTGGCCTGTGGATTTGTGGTGTTCCAAGTAAGGCAATGTTGCACTATGTAAATATTGCATAGTTAAATCTGCTGTGCTTATATGCTTCTGGCTTTGTATATCCTGCTTTTAAACACAGTGAAAACCTGTATAATGAGGTCACCTGTCTAAACTGGCCATTGTAAAAATCCTCTCATGTGCCAACTGTGTACAAGCGGCTGCATACTGCAGCCACCTCTTTAATGCTTAAACCTGCATAATCCAGAAAACTGGATTTAAACTTAATAAATATACGTGCTTTGCACAAAGCGCTGTAACTTTTGTAGTGTCCATTCTATGGCTATGCAATTTACGTCATTCTACTTGTGATGTAACAAAGATTAAAATTGATACCTAGGATTTTACTCTAACGCTAAATGGTTTGGCCAAAACTAGCCATGTAAATAACTTTTAGGTAGGGAAACGTGCAAACCCTTTATGAAATTAACTCGATGGTGGTTGCTCCTATCACCTTGCAATAACTTTGTTTGATTTGGCATTAAATTTTCTATCAGGCCATATATGAGTCACTTGAGTAAACCCACAATCGAAATTAAACAGGTGTCAAGAATTTTGGAACACAATACAACTCACTGTTGTTCATTGCTTCAGAACAAGTAAGCCACTGTGGTTACAGTGTTCATTTAACCTTCTCCACGTAGCCCAGTGAACAGACTTTTAACCAATATGTAGTTGTGGGATCACCTAGTGTTGCCACGCATGCCCATGTTGTGTAAATACGCATTCCCCAAAGGGTTTACGGGTTAATCATAGATAATATAAGGTATATATTATCTATGGGTTAATAAGATCAGAAGAAATTTTGTCCCTACAATGACATGTTTTCACTGTACTAGTGAAGGATTATCAAGATAACACTAGGATACTATAGTGTCATCTCCAAACAACATCCAAATATAGCAGTAAAATTTTCAACCTGATGCTGTCTTGGTATGTGCTAATTAAATGAACTTAGCTTACGTTTTGCCTGTAGTTTTACAATTTAATTTTTACAACACAAATACATGCACGGCAATTCACCAATTGTGTCTCAATCTCTGCAACACGAAATGACAACCTTCGCAACAGCCAAAGATCCTCTGAACATGACCGAAAGATCACAGCATATTCTGGTGTGCTTATTTATAAGTAATATAAATTTTTAAAGGCGTTTACTTAAGACAGATAATTACGTTGTTGAGACCCTGGGTGTTTGGGATCATGTGCACGTTCATTAGTGAGACGGATTGGTTCCCGGTTAATGGAACAGTCTGGTGATAATAGGGCAACACAATTTTTAATTCAGAAGGTTGCTATTGATGTTCAGCATGGCAATGCTGCTTCTGTGATGGCAACAATTCCTTCATCACAGGATTGGGCAGAGTTTGCCTCTCTGCCTACTGTTTGATCGTGAAGACCTTTTGTTGTATTATTGACCCATCCAAAACAGCTAATAGCTGTAAAAAAAAGGGCGCATCCAAGTAAAGCAGAGTTAACTGCGACAAAAAGTAGTGATATACCGTAGTGCAGCCATGTGTGAGGTATGCAAGTTGTGAATATTAATCAGATAGTACAATTGTAACAGTATTAATGAGTTTTTAAGTCCTGCAAGCATCTTCATAAATGCCACTCAAATTTAATTCTCAATAAAGCAAAGTGTATAGATTCTCTGATAGCAATAAATAGTCTGAGTTTGCCTGTATACGACAATGCTATGAACAAAAGAAAGGCGGCCAAACTCAAACTATTTATTGCTATCAGAAAATCTATACACTTTGCTTTATTGAGAATCAAATTTGAGTGGCATTTATGAAGTTATGAAGATGTTTGCAGGACTTAAAACTACCAGCATCAGTTTGTTCTCATTAATACTGTTACAATTGTACTATCTGATTAATACTCACAACTTGCATACCTCACACATGGCTGCACTACGGTATATCACTACTTTTTGTCGCATTTAACTCTGCTTTACTTGGACGCGCCCTTTTTTTACAGTTATTAGCTGTGTTGGATGGGTACAATATACCAATATAAAAGTGAATAGTCTTTGCCATGGTGGAGCCATACTATACCCTCTGTTATACAGCTAACAGGGCTGGGGAAACAGTAGTTTTCTATATACTTGAAAAGAAGCACAAAATCATGAGAAGCCATAGGAATACACATGTAGCTAACATCCATTGTTACAATACTTACCAACCATACAACAAATGATCATAGTGCAGAGTTATAAAAAGCAACCATGGGATGAATAAACTAGAAACACAGCTTGAAACAACCAGCCATCTTTACAAGCCATTAAATACAGACTCATCTTGGTGGGAGCATGCATTAAAATATTTTGTGGGTGCCTCACTGTCTGGGTTGTTAATTGAGGCCACACCACCACAGGCACTCAAACATTGTCAATGATTGTTAGTACTTTGAACTGCTTACTAAGTATCTTATGGCAAGAAAATAACATGTTAAAGTTCCCTAAATGGATGGCTACACTTAATTATATCGGTATATTGGATTGGTATCGGTGTTCAGACTCAGTGTATTGGTTTATATCGGATCGGTTCAAAATCTCTATCGGTACACCTCTAATGTACGCCCTTATCCACTGCCTTATCCTATGCTTTTGATATAGCACAGTACTATTATGACATCCCAAAGAGTTATTATACTTGTATGAATTCAACGAACGGTACTTGTAGCCCTGCTCATGTAACTCTGCAAGAAAATTTATAACATCAGCTACAGGTCCCTCAAAAGGATTTCTATTCCTTGGCTGACACCAAGAAAACCACTGGGTACACAAGGAGTTGTAACTCTGGTTTGTCTTAGCTCTCCAGGATGCAAGGAGTAGCTCTGAAACCCTCCAGAAAGATCTTGTGATGTGAAGGAATTCCTGAGATGGGCCATGTGATCAATGGGGAGGCATTATAAAGTTCTATTCTGCTGGTAGAGTCACTAGATCCGGTCTGTTGGGGAGGAGATGAGGATAGTCCTCCAGCATTCCAAGAATCACTGGAAACCATGGTTGAGTGTTCCACCAAGGCGTTAGCATCACTATCCTTGCCTGCTGCTGAGACACGTAATATAGACAGTGGATAATTAGGCACCAAGGTGGGTTGGCAAAACCTCTGCTCTGAGCCCAATTCTGAGTGGAAGCATCGGTCACATCCACTTCCGGATCCGGATGCCAGCTGTAGTACTGAGGTAAGAGTGCTGTGAGTCGAGATGCAAACAGGTCTAGCTGGAGAGGTCCCAACTGATGTTGAATAGCTTGGAAAACTGAATGATTCAACATCCAATCGCATTGATCCCAAGCTGACCTCAATTCCTGGTTGGTTGTCACATTGTCTGACCCTGGGAGATGTTCAGCTAAAACCGTTATTCCTTGTGCCAGGCACCATTCCCAAATCTCCAATGCCAAGTTGCATAAAACTTCTGAGTGGCCCCCCCCTCCCCCTCTGATTCAGGTAGGTCATGGACTTGACATTGTCTGACTTGTAGGGAATGGTGCAATGGCTTAGGTCCTTCGCAAACTGGTCTTGAGAGCCAGAAATATTGCCAGTAGCTCCAGGTAATTTATATGGTGGGTTGTTTCCTCCAAGGACCACAGTGCCCCGTTCTGTTCTGTCCATTGATGGTTCCCAAACCCATGTTGGAGGCATCTGATTCCAATACCAGGCTCGGTGTTGGAGGAAGGATTGCTGCTCCCACCTCCTTCAAGGCTAGTTCTGCCCACTATGTCAGGTCTACCTTTGCCTCTTGTGATAATTGGACCTGTGTGGTGAACTATGCTACCATGTCTGGCTGGCAAGGAGTTGATGGAGACACTGAGTTCATCAATCTTTGTAAAGCTCTATGATGCAAGGGAGCTGCTGGAAGAGCTCTCACTGTTGCAGTTGTCTTCCCTATAACCTTGCCAGCTCCCTCACAGACACTGTAGTCTGCTGCAGGAGGTGGTGTGCATCCTGCCGAGTTTTCCAAAGTTTCTCTATTGGAGAGTCACAAACCTCAGATTGGTTGAGCACACTTGGAAGCCCAAAAACTCCAAACGTTGAGCTGGTGACAGGTGGGACTTCTTCCTGTTTATCATAATGCCCAAAGCTCCAAGTAATTGGCATATCTGTGCCACCAGGGTCTCCAGCACTTGCTTGGACTGATGGAGAATAAGTATAACGTCCAGGTAAATGATCAGTCTGGGTCTGATTTGGTGCAGTACACTTACCACTGGCTTCATGCAACTTTGTAAACACACATGGTGCTACTGAGTGACCAAATGGGAGACACATGAATTCGTATGTGCTCCTTTGCCATTGGAATTGTAGGAACTGGTGGTAGTGTGGGTGAATTGCTACCTGAAGGTACACATCCTTCAAGTCCAACTTCATCCCCCTGTTGTATTAGGGATGGAAGTAGATGGAGCCCTTCCATCTTGAAGTGCTCTGTCCCAATGTACTGGTTTAACTCTTTCAGGTTCACCACTGGTCTGTATCCTCCACCTTTCTTTTCAACCAGAAATAGCTGGGAAATGAAACAGGCTGCACTTCCTCTATTTCCCCTTTGTTCAGTAAATCTATTATCTCCTCTGCCACCTGTGATTGCATCTCTGCAGAGGTGTGCATCTCGGGGGGGGTCTGTGACTGGTGAGGGGTGCTTGTGAACTCTATGCAGTACCCTTTCACTACCTGAAGTACCCAGGCATCCTGGGCCAGTTCTAGGAAGCTTGGCAGTCTTCCTGCCAGTGCTGAGCATGTTATTATTATGTTCATGCTGTACATCAACACCTTTAGGTGTTGAGGAAGACCTGAATGTTCTGGCTGAAACTCATGCAAAAGTGTTTCTACCCAAGTAGATTGTACGCAAGTTTTTAATTGTAAACCATGTGATTTTTGTGGTGCATGGTTCTGTACATATTTTTCTAGTAATTTTTTTGGGCTGGGATATCCCAGGCCTCAATGCACTGGTTCCTGCCACATAGCTCTTTTTCCCACTGTAGCTATCTTTGCTGTAGTACTGGCCACCCCTGTGGCTCCAGAGTTGAGAGTAGTTCTGGGGGTAGCTTTTCTGAAAAACCAGCCAAATGTGCCATGTGCCACTATTCTGTCACTGATTTCTTAAGGACAGCAGCAGCCTCCAGGTGTTCTTTTGCCACTGAGGCAAAACTTTCACCAAACAGGTATGGTGGGGCATCCTTGAAGTCATCATCATTGATCAAGCATTTCAGCTGTGGATTCAGTTGCTGAAGAATTACCTGACAGCTCTCCACAGCATGGTGCTGTGAGGCATTGTTCAAGAGCACTAGGACAACTTGCATAGCCTTTGCAGCATCTTGGATATCCCCTCTCCCATCCTCAATGTCCTGGAGTCCAGAAGCCAGAGGTGCTACCACACTTCCAAAAGGAGTGCAGTTACTTAGCCTTATTGCTCATCCTCACTGTATCCTTTGGTAGATTGGCCACAACTACGACTTCGAACACTTTGACCATCGGGAGTCAGGAGTTCCAAGCTGCTGGACGTGGTTCTTGTACATCTTTTTGTCCATATGCTTACTGAAAGCGGTTTCCAGGAAGGCATTTCCAGCTTCTAAGAGTGGGAATGTCTCTGTATCATCCAACGAGAAATCATCATCGTACTCCGGTTGCTCATCATCTGGTCTCATGTCATCATCCTCTTTGTCGGTCTCTCGACTACGCTTTCTTTTCCCTGCCTCACCCAAGCGAAAGCTAGAGCTGCCAGACTTCTGTATGCCTCTTGGCATGGCTGGTGGCTGGGAAATACCAGCGTTTGATGGATTGATGCCCATGCTTGTGGACCCACTCTTGAATGTTTGCACTTCCTCATGAAGGAGTTTCATGGTTGCTTGCATCTCAGCAAGAGTCTTCACTGTATCATTATCTCCTGCGTCGCTCATAATAGATCATGTAACACAAAATGTTAGACGAAAAGTTTGCTGTTACAGCCAAGTAAAAAGCCAAGCAAGTGTGAACGCACAGAGTATTTATAAGTTCTATGATGTAATAGGAAATCACATGAACTTCAAACTGGCTGTTATATCCTGTAATTATGCTCATTACATGTTGATTTAGAAATGGAGCCTTCTGAAATGTAATTGATATAATAGTTTAATCGTCACTGTTGCTGATGCTTGAGCAGCTTTTGAAAGTAATAGTCACAAAATCACAGTGGTGAAAGGTGAAGTTTCCAGGTGGGTAAGAACTCTGTATGTGTTTGTTGCTGGATGAAGTTTAGTTTGCTAGTATTTGGAACAGATTCTTAATTCCTGCAAACATGGCTTATTTGTGCAATTCAGAATGTCTGTCAATTTTTAACCATGCAGGTATTTCTGCAGCTTTGCATAAATGTGCCACTGTCCCAGCAAGACTATTGTGGCCATATGGTGCAGTAGAGTACCAACACCCATTCCTTCAATGGATGTAGATAGAAATAATCTACTGGGCGGTCATTTGGACATAAACTACTATATTTGAACACTCTCACATAACATAGCTTGGAGTGCTCCAGATTTACATGCTGCATGACCGCTTAGGGCTTATGTTTTTTGCCTTTAATTTCTACTGGTCAATTTTTTGATTAATCTCTGTAAATGAGATATGGTCGTTTTCCTGGATTTTCAATTTGTGCAGGATGATCTCTCAATTAACGATGTGTTAGAGCAAAGTATAAACCATTAAAAATACAATAATGACTGCGGTGTGGCACCTCCCAATAGTTTCTTCTCCCACAGTGTATATATACATTTGTACGAATCAAAAGTTAAGCTTGCTTCTGTTTGAACCAATTCCAGCATACTGCAACCTTTTCATATCAGCATCCAGTGAACTCTTAACTCGACTCTTAAAATGCCTTATCATTTGAAAAGTCTATATATGGCTTACCATTCCATCTCAAGTAGCACTGTAGTCGACAGCAAAATGTGATATGAAGTGTTAGTAGGAAACTCACTAGCTGCATCTCCTTTCTTCTTTACTTCCAATATAAAACAACTGAGCCAGTAATGTTGCACCTTATCAAGCTGCGTAATTGATGCTATTAATGTATCAGTAGCTTCTATATCTTCTCCACTCTTCCCAGATGGAAAAGCACCATTCTGTGTCTTTCTGTGTCTTAAATGGCACTCTAGCATTTTGTGCATCAACAACTTTTTCATTAGTTTTGGGTGGGGCAAACTTTTGCATCTGTTTCTTCTTGCTTCTTTGCAGTGGCACTTTACATTCACCCTCTACGCTTCTTGTTGCATTGCTACTATTACAATAATCTCCACCATATTCTGCAAAGTATTCCTCAACATCATTGCTCGACAAATTAATTGATAAGCACGTCTAATCCTTAACAATTTAATGATAATTCTTAAGCGTGTTCCTGACCACAAACCATAACGCTATGTATAAAATTATCTTCATGGGTACAATAGGAACATAATTTCAAAAGGTCTTTACTCAGAAAATTGAGAAACAGTCCTTTCTGTTTAATTCCTGACTACACTCATGCCTTATACAGGTATTTTTAAAACTGTTGCTATGTGAATGTTGTTTGGTCTAAATAAGTTAGATGCTGTAACCAATGGGAACTAAGCAATTTAGTAATATCTGTCCCTTAGTAGCACCCTCGCTTCACTCAGGACGCTACAGTCTCGGGCCTAAATTGCTTAGTTGCCTTGGTCTTGGCATCTAACTATTATGAAGGCAGGGATAAATGTTAAAATATTTGAATGTACTATATGTTAATTGAAAATTGTTTGTGTAGAAGTCATTACTGCCATATCCTGCCAGTCACAGTTGAGCAATTACATGAGTAAATATTGTCAGTACCTTAAGGGTAGGTACAGGTCACTAGAGTTGATCTCAATTGATGAACAATTAGACTGTTTATCATCAAAGTATGTTAGTTTGACTCTTGTGAAGATTGATAGTCAAGGAAAAACTACATCAACAGAGAAAAGAAGAGGTGATAGTGTTACTTTATCAGAAGCACTTGATGTAGAGGGAGAAATTAAAAAGGTGATTTTGATCAAAGGTGACAATGGGATGGGTAAAAGTACCCTTGCAATAAACATTTGCAAATGCTGGGCAGAAGGGAGTTTATTACAAACTTACAATGCAGTGATTCTGTTGACTTTACGGGACCCAGAGATACAAGCAGCAAAGACCATTAGTGACTTGTTATTAGCTGAGGGAAAATTAAAAGAAAATGTATTTGAAGAAATTATTGATCACTTAGGAGAAGGGATTTGTTTTCTTCTTGAAGGATATGATGAATTACCTGAACAGTTACGTAAGTCTTCAGTGTTTACCAAATTGAAAGAAAAACTCCCCTATTGTACCCTAGTGTATACATCTCGTCCTGAAGCTTGCAACAAGTTGGAAAGTGTTGCTTCCCGAATTATCAAAATAGAAGGGTTCAAAAGTGAATCTGTTGATGAATACATTTCAAACACTTTTGATAGTGTTGATAATGGAGCAAACTTGGCATCACAATTGAAATCACAATTGGATACAAATTGGACAGTGAGAAAAATATTACACATTCCCATCAATGTTGCAATTGTGTGTGTCATTTTCTTTCACTTCTCAACATTACCAGAGACACTCACAGAATTGTACACTTTATTGTGTTTACGTTTGATCCTGAGATATATCACCACAAGAACAGCTAATGTAGCTCAAGTGGAGGAACTTCGTTCATTAGATGATCTTCCAGAGGATATTGCCAAACACTTTTCTCAGTTGTGTTTTATTGCATATAAAGGAGTGGAGAGTAGCAAGATAATATTTTCATCTCATGAATTACGAAGTATCGGTGTTGTTCAAGAGAAAATAAGTGATCTTGGACTATTAGTGACTGCCCCCAGTACCTCAGTGTATGGCAGAGAGAAGTCATATAATTTTCTTCATAAAACATTACAGGAATTTTTCACAGCATGGTACATCTCCAAATTGTCCCTACAAGATCAACTGAAGTGTATAAACACTTACTGGAATAATGATAACTATATAATGGTATGGAGATTTTATTCTGGTATAACTAAACTGACCGACAAGGAAGTACTAAATAGTATACCACTACCATATAAACTGATGAAATCACTTTTTACTGAGAGGAGAATACCACACTTGATGGATTGTGTGTATGAGGCACACAATAGTGAATTGTGTCAAATATTGGGGGATCACGTTGATGGTGACATTCATGATGTTGGATATAGTGAAGCACATGTCATTGGCTATTTCCTAAGTCACTACAAGGGAACAATGAGACAAGTACGTTGTAGATACTGGAATAATAATCAGTTTCAGTTGTTAGTTACATCATTACAGAGAAGACAATCTCAACACAGCATTGACAACCTTATCCTTAATATATGTAATTTTAGTGTTACACACCAGTCATTTTTCCTACTTGTTCAGTTGTTGTCAACACAGTATCCTATTGTTGAACTCAACATTGGTGGGATACAATTCAAATCTATAAGTGCTCTTGATGACTATCCAAACTTAAATACACACTTATCAGATATGCAGGTACTATCCCAGGTATTCACCAGTAGTAACACTCTCAGTGTATTAGACATAAGTGATACTGATATTGGTTGCGAGGGAGCTGTCTGGTTTGCTGATCTTAGAAATGTTTCAATTCGTGACCTTAGAATGTCATGGTGTAAATTAGGTCCTGCAGGAGCAGATAAGATTGGTGAAATGTTGTATCACAATATCTTCATTGTGTCTATTGGTCTTAGTAATAATTATATTGAGGACAGTGGTGTGGAGAGGTTAGTGTATCATTTGAACAAGAACAGCAAACTACAACACCTTAACCTGAGCTGGAATGAGATTACTGCAGTTGGTGCTAACCACTTGAGAAGACTGATAGAAACTGATCATCCAACACTCACCAGTATTGAGTTGTCAGGTAATCCTCTGAAAGAAAGGGGAGTTCATGTGATCTTATCATCACTGCCAGTAACTATGGAGTACATTGGATTGAGAGGGGTACCCATCATTGGTGTTTCATTGAACAAGATTAAATCTATCGGGTTTGACCTATGTGATAAGTGTGAAGTGATTAGTAGCAGTTTAGTCAACACCACCGTGTTGAAACAACTTGAACTTGATATTCTTAGTGATTCAGCTAACCACAATATTATGTTGAGTACTATCAGACAAAGTGATACTATTGAAACATTGAAACTTTACTACTATTGGTCCATCAAAGGGTGGGAAGCAGATATCACTAAACTATTACAGTACAGTAAGACACTTACAGAATTGACCATCATAAGTGATAATCAACCACCTCAAGATATACTACCAATAGCTGATTCCTTAACAGTCAGCAATTCAGTAAAAATGTTCACATATCATAATGAGCACATGGACCAGACAACAACTCTAAAATTTTTGGAAAAATTAAAACAATCTTACACAGTGGAGGAAGTAACATTAGGAGTACCAAGACAGGCTTATGGTGATTATCAGTTCTTAGGAAATGTGGAGAAATGTGTTCAGCAAATAAACCACATTAGAAGCACAAAGGCTGTGTCCAGTCTACTAAAAGTGGAGATTGTTGGCTGGTTCATGATAGACCATCCAGATCCCTCACTGGTAAGTACTGGATCCGGTGTACATGATCAATTGTTAGTTCATATCTTCCAGGAATGCTGCTCACAATGTGGTATATAGTGTTATGTTATTGGATTGTTTCCTTGAGCTGACACAAGTAACATCCAAACTACATTAGGTGACCAACCCTCTCACTATTGGTCACTGTGTTATGTACCTATTGTGACCGGACTTGACCCTTCAAGAGAAGAGAGTGTAGTGGTCAGTGAGACAGTGGTGTATATCTTGTAGGGACATGATATTCCCATCTGGTACTAGTCCACATTGTGTGGAGGATGATAGGTGAGAGCCATCACCCCACCATGTCAGTGCATGGTACAGGAAAAGTGAGTACACCAAGTCATTGTGTAGTGAATACTGTATGGTGTGGAATATTTTGATGGGTGAATGTGTTGATGAACCAGAATCTCATATAGAATGCATGGACATCCTGAAATGTGGACACCTTGATTATCAGACACTCTTCTATTATTCCATTGTGTATTAATACACTTAGTCACCTGAATCATGTGTACTCAATAATAATGATGTTAGCATATAGGTGTGGTTATATTTTAAACTTTTTTGAATGTTGTTCCTGCCATACAAGTAGCTGAAATTGTGTAATAACTCTGTTGTGTTACACGTAGCTACTGTTGTCTTTGTAGCCATGAAATGTGTCACTATTGTGAAAATACCAACACAACATCACAAGACATCTTAAGACTCATCATGTAACTTGTGCTTGTCAGTTCAAGGGATCAGTCCAATAACTTAACCATACTGTAGACAACATTACTGTGAGATGTGTGTAGTATGTATCAATTGTGTTATTTGTTATATGATACTCTTACTTGTTTCAATGGATTTTTATGTGGCTGCCACTATACTAGAGTATAGCAACTTAACAGGCACTGGTGTTCTCTTAACAGTAAAAGTGCTTGTTACTAGATCTTTGAACACCTGACGATAGTACAAATCTAAAATTAATTTAATTAAAGTATCATTGCAATGGGCTGGTACAGTATAATATTATCTAATCCAAAACAGCCAAGCTGTAAAAAACGTGTGCAGCCCTCAAAAAGGCTATGGTGAAAAAAGATGTGAAATCCAAGGTGGCGGCCAAGAAATGGCTGTGATGGTAGGTTAATGGTAAAAATTTTAATAACGACAATTCAGGTGAATTTTGGTGCCGCTTGGTCAATTGGCACAAAATTCACCTGAATTGTTGTTATTAAAATTTTTACCATTAACCTACCATCACAGCCATTTCTTGGCCGCCACCTTGGATTTCACATCTTTTTTCACCATAGCCTTTTTGAGGGCCGCACACTTTTTTTACAGCTTGGCTGTTTTGGATTAGATTTCACTTCTTTTTGTATTTGTATACCCCAAAGCTGGCCTATGGCCTGCTTTGGGACTTTTTTAACCTATCTTTTTTTCTTTACCACAGGAAGAAGAAAATATGAAGCAGGTGTACCTTACTGATTTTATCAGTAAATGTACAAATTATATATATATATACATATATTTATTACAGAACTGTCCATGGTGGTTTCTTTGTAACTGAACACTCTTCAAGGTAACTTCTTCTAGCTGATCTCTCTACAGGGTGATTTGTTTGTAGCTGAACTATCAACAAGGTAACTTCTTCTAGCTGTTCTCTCTACAGGGTGATATATTTGTAGCTGAATTCTGTACAGGTGATTTTTTTTGCTGCTGAGCTCTTTACAGAATGGTTTCTTTGTAGCTGAACTTTCTACAAGGTAACTTCTTCTAACTGAACTCTCTACAGGGAGATTTGTTTGCAGCTGAACTCTCTTCATGATGGTTTCTTTGCAGCTGAACTCTCCACATGATGGCTTATTTAAATTTGTAGCTGAACTCTCTACAAGGTAACTTCTTCTAGCTGATCTCTCTACAGGGTGATTTGTTTGTAGCTGAACTATCTACAAGATAACTTCTTCTAGCTGATCTCTCTACAGGGTGATTTGTTTGTAGCTGAGCTATCTACAAGATAACTTCTTCTAGCTGATCTCTCTACAGGGTGATTTGTTTGTAGCTGAATTCTGTACAGGTGATTTGTTTGCAGCTGAGCTCTTTACAGAATGGTTTCTTTGTAGCTGAACTCTCTACAAGGTAACTTCTTCTAACTGAACTCTCTACAGGGAGATTTGTATAGAGAAGTTTTGTACACTATTTAATTACTTTGTCTGTTTCCATGGCCAGTGACTAAAAATCCCATGCAGAGCATGTAAAGGTTGTGTGGTATCTTCCTATACATATATATTGCTGTAAGTGTGGACTCGGAAACCTGAAATTTTATAAATTATAACCATGCATGCAACCTATAAGCCATAATTATACATTCAGACTAAATTATTTTTATTTACCACAATATACAGTATGTGCACAACATTAGTAAATACAGCAATGAAACACTTACAACAACAAAACACAAGTATAAGCAAAACAAATCTATTACAATGAAGTATATAGCTATATATAAGTTCAGACTGATGTGCATGCATAGACTTGCAGATAATAATGCATGTGTATACTTATAACTGAACCCTGTAGTTGCCATCAGTTGTGCAACACGGTCCAGTAAACTTGATTCTCTCTGCATCTTCATCTGCCACACACATCTTCTTCAGTTTCTTATTTACACATGGTAAATGGTACCACCAGTCACATTCATCACACTGGACCTGCAGCATACAAGTAAGACTGAAATAATCATGTGCATATTGTAGCCCATGAACAATCATTGACACATGTATCCATTTGGTGCATGTCCTTATGCATTATATTATAATATTATAGAGTGCACCTACCCAAACACCTCCATCTTCCCATCCACAAGCATGACAGTATGTACCGAGTGGGTCTATACAACAAGAAAGAATTAAAAGTTAATGCGCGCATGTATACATTGTCAAACTTTCAAGCTATTCAAATGTACAGCTTTATTTATGTCATGGGTACATTGGTTAAAAGAAAATAGTGAGCTTACCAGATAGTTCAATTAACTTCTCTGCCATTCTTTGTCTTAGCTCATAAATCTGCTTCATTTCTTCAGGCAATGCCTCATTTAATAGCAAGGATTCTGCAAACTGAAAATAATGGATTTCATATTTGTTCGCGATATAAGTATATTGCATGTCAGCTGCATACAATAACTAGTATGTTGTGCATGAAAAGTTATACATAGTATTACATACTATTATGCACATGTATGCACAAAAAAAACTTAGTTGAACTTGGCGCTTACTCTCATAACAAAAACTCCACATGATGAAGTATCCCTCTGCTTAAAGTGCGACTTGGTTATAACCTTCCATTTATACAATTTTTTGCTCTTTTCTGATAAAAACTGGTAACTTGAAAATTGGCTGCACAATTACAAATGCATTTAATATTTATCAAATAATTTAATGTACTCACTTCCATCTCCGCTCCAGTGAAGATATGGTAGAGCTTTTTTCACCTTTTGGATTAACATAAGTAATTGTAGATGACTTTTCCTCGAACATCTGTAAATTATGCAACATGCAGTTTAGTGTACCTCACGATTGCTTATTATATACAATATATATATAGCAACAATGCCTACCAGTAAAACCCAGTGGTTTCTGTCTCCAGGCATGCACCAATCACTACTTCATACTTCGGTATAAAAAACTATGCACATAAAACATAAATATAAAATGAGACACAAGGACTATAAAATATTTTACTGTACCTTCAGCAGCTTTTTGTCATCATTAAAATAACGGCCTTTACAAACTCTATTGGTTGTAGTCACATCCATCACTTTAACTTTATCTTGCTGCAATACAAATGATAATCAGTATGAGTGTAGGATGCAGGTGTACAACACCATATCACATGCTGTTATCTAATGATATATGATAACTTACTAGATTGTTTGATTTAACCACAGCTCCAATGTATGCAGATATAACCTGTAATGCCACCAGTGTCCACACAACATAAAACTTCAGAATTTTCTTACCTCATCAGCAACCCATGCATTTCTAAGAATTAGAGAGAGGAATGATTTATCAAATAGTTTATAATGGCCAATTTTAGCCTCCAAAAGCCACTGTGCTGGAAGTCTACGTATTCTTTCTAATTGTTCTTCTGTTTGAACAGCCATACATAATAAGACAAATAGATAAACAATAAGCTTGCTTACTGGTGCAGTTCTTGGCAACATTTCTGGTGGGTTCTTCCTCTTGTTTGACAGCTGTAAGCAAAACATTTGTAAGTGTACGTGCATCAGGAAAATGTGAATATATATTATATAAAAATATATATATATATAGGCATGCTACTTTTAGATTTGTTGCGTATGTGTGTGGGCTTTACAAACTAACCTAATTTATTATCCTCATCCTCAAAAGACTCATTTGAAGGGTACCAAATTGTACCAGTTGCTCCTACAAAAAGAATTTTAAAGTGTTAAAGTATTGTGCAGCATGCAGCAATATACTTACTCTGTTTATGAATCTCAAAGTAATCTATCAAAAGATTGGCTACTACTAGCTGGGTTTTCTTCTCTCAATAACTTTAAAACATAGCTTTCTGCAGTTGAGTCATTCATAATATCTTCATACAATTCTGTACCATATTCCCTGATGATACGGTCAGGAACTGCTTCCTTGTACTTCTGGCAAAGCTTAGCCAGGACTTCAGAGTCTTCATAACTTGCAACAACATAACAATGTAAAAAGGATGATGGAAGCATACATCTGAAATTGTCAGACAAGTGTTGGTAGAGAGGGCCAATTGGTTTAGCAGAAAAATGTGGATGTTTGTCAATGATATTTTGCATCTTCTGACTGATTTTGATAGAACATTGATGGGTGTAAGAATCTCCTACCAATTCATTATCACCTTTGAAGCCATCATCTATAATACCATTTTCAACTCTTAATCCATCATCTCTATTGCCATCTTCACCTTTAAAGTCTGCAAAGGTAAAACATAAAATTGACTCTAGTATATTTTAAATCTATATCATGACAGCAGTCATGTAATAATTATAGCTTACACATACCATTGGATGATTCACAAGTGGCACTTGAACCCTTCTCCAAACAAACAGATGTAAGATCTATGATGTACATGCATAAAATTAAAGTTATTTAGTGGTGCCGTTGAAAATTGTATAAATACCTTGATTGGTGCATTGCTTTCCTCCATATGCATGGCATCTTGTGCTGCACTTTATTCTTGACTTGAATCATTTACACCTGTTGGTGCTGCAGCCAGATTTACATTTGCAAACTGAGACATCATTTTCTCTACAATTGAATTTTTTTGCTGCCTCTCTTAATGTTATTGTGTGATCTTCTGAGTCTTCATCTGTTTGAGCTACTATGGTATCATACTTCTCAAGTTCATCAGATCAAAATTGTCGGCTTAACACTCCATGCTCTGTTTTCACTTTGTAAAAATCTCCTGATGTTTTGATGATTACTCCTGGGATTCTTGACATGTCACACGGACCCCTGTCTTGTGATGGCACTCTGACTGTGACTGATTCTCCTTTTTCAAACTGTACATATTTCACTTTTTTTGAAGCATTGTATTTAGATGCCATCTTCTCTGCTGCATCCAATAAACGTTTCTGAGTCTTGTGACGAATGTTTTCATGACGAGTAACTGCTATAATGTAATAATCATGAACCTTTGTGCTCTGCTGTATAATTTATTTAGGTATACAATAGTTACCTGGTGTGATGGAGCTATTATCACCAGCAGAAATTAAGCCACCCTCATCTGCAATGGTGCTGGTAGCTGTCCAATGGTGTTATATAATAATACACATACACAATGCAAATTACATTGCATAACATTTTAACATAGCATTACATACCTGCCTTGATTGTCTCAGGATCAACAGCTGTCACAGTTTTTGGATCCTCAGATGCATCAATGTCTGAATCATTACCATTTATTGCTTTGTCCCCAAAGTCATCTTCTTCACTGGCACTGTTTTGACCATCACTGTCCTCCTCTGCTAAAATAATACCCGAAACTGGCTCTGAAGATGGGTCTATCCCAAAAACCACATTGTAAGGAGTAGTCTTCAGGGTAGCATGATTCTGAGTATTCATTGTAACTACATAAGATTAGGCATGTCCATTATAAAGCCACATATCACGTATAGACAACCTATTCTGATGATGCTAAGTAATATCATGTGAACACTTACATCAAATCCTTGGAATCAATTTAACCCACTCCTTAGTCTTGAGTTGACACATTAAAGACTGCAACATGTGCTTCATAGTTCCATTAGCTTGTTCTACACATCCATTGGATTGTGGGTGCCTCGGCCTTCCTCTAATCACAGTTGCTTGTTGAGACCACTGCTTAACCATCTGATGGAATATCTAAAAACACAAAAATATAACCACCATATAGTACTAGTTATGATGAACCTACACTGTACCTCATTGTCAAACTCCCTTCCATTATCAGATTGCAAAATCTTGGGAACGCCAAGATAAGCAAATACAAAACGCTCTATACAGTCAATAGTCTCTTGAGCACACTTTCTTCTTTGAGCCCATAATATAGAGAATTTACTGAAATGGTCCTTGTAGTGACCAATCCAATTGTATGCTCCATCAGAACAACTTCTCATGTCAACCAAGTCAACCTAATTGTAACAATTTTAAGACAGTTAAGCACTACAGCTATACTTACCTGTCCTCTAAGATGAAAACATTTGGTGATAATAGGTTTGAGTGGTGCTTGCAAGGGCTCATTACATCTTCTTTGGCAATACCTTTCTCTTCTTTGTAGTAATAAACTATTGTGCTATTCCAGTGTCATCTCAGCTCTTCTCTGTGGCTTTTTACATGCACAGGTTGGACATAATTTACAATACTCCTGCACACACGATCTTGGAATACCATCATAATTTCTAGACACCTAATATGAAGACAGAATGCTGAGTTGTATGTATGTATGTATGTAGTATTGTCTACATACAACATAAAATAGATACATATATAGCTGTTGTGAAATCACAGTGAAGTCAAAAAGCAACTAAATATTCATGGGAAATAATACTCACCATTTCAAAGGTTTTTTGAACACCTGAATGACCACTTCCTTTTTCATGTACTGACTGAATAACATCAAACATCTCATCACAGTGTACCACCCTTCTAAAGCCCCCAAATAGTGAGTTGATATTGGCCTTAATGGTAAAGAATGTGGCATGCATAATATTATTAATATTGCCATCAATATTGTAAATTTAACTTTCCAGGTCTATAGCAACAGTAGACAGCTATATTATACCTTCCCTGGTTTGCTAACAGGTGTAACAAGCAACTGTGTCAATCCATATGATCCATAATCCTTTAGCTGGAACCTTTTCTCTTTTACATATTAGCGTATGGTATAACCATACGCGTATGGTATGTACTATACGCATATGGTATAGAACAGATATATCCACTGCATAGGAGGTAGAAGGATGCTACAGTTGGGGGTGCCCATAATTTATGGTGGTGGTAGTAGGTGTGCAAAACACCAAGCATGCAAATTCTAGGGGGGTCTGGGGGCATCTCCCCCAGGAAAATTTTGAAAATTAGGTGTCAGGAGATTGAATTTGGAGGCATTTTCGGTGGTTTTAGCTGTTAATCAAATACTAATACTATTAATTTTATTTTAATACATACTTGACGGTTGTATTAGGGTGACTGCTCTATTAGAGTGTTTCGATCGCGATTAACAAGTTTCTGAAAGTTCACGTGACGACTATTGCACAATCACAATACAGCTTTGAGTTGGGGGTGCTGAGCACCCCCAGTAAAATAGTTGCAGCACCCCCTCTTCCGCCACCTATGCACTGACATGGATGAGTGACTGAGTGTGCTTCCTCTCCATGCATGCAAAAAGCATACATGTGCTAGGGTGGTCTGGGGGCACGCCCCCCATGCTGGAAAATCTTGAAATTTTGATGCTCTGAGACTGCATTTGGCAACAATTTTGGTGAAGTCTATTTACGTACGGAGTGTTTAGCATTCACATCGCTTATATATGCGCACGCCGAAATAATTAATTATAATACTCAACTGTTACGTAATCATTCTTCAAAGGGGTTTCCGTGGAAACCTTGAAATCCCCCTAAATCCGCCACTGCATCTTCACTATTGGCAGTAGCGAATTGCAATGGCTCATCATCAAGAGGCTGGAGAGCAGGCTCAACTGCACACTTCACTCAACAGACTTGCAGTTAAATCTCTGACTTCATTGTGACGGATAGATGGAAACCCGCCACAGGGACAAGTAAAGGCAAGCTCCACACAGCAGGGTTTAGCTACAACAAACACATGTCTGAGGCAAGTTAACAGGTTGCCATCCAAATCTTAAACACAGGGCATCATGAAACTCCCCCTTACTGACTGTTCTATTAGAGTATATCGATCTGTACTATGCACTATGCCCATTTCTTGTAGGTTTTCACTGATAAAAGCAAATTATGATGCTTCAGCAGTTTGATTTAGCATCTTTGTTTCAGCCCAATATTTGTTTCTGAAATCTGGCTTTTTAAAAAATCTGATGCGGGCATTTTTCCAATGTATTTCTGAAATTTCACATTCGCCAAAAAAGGATGCGGGCGGTGGACCAGAAACATAATTATCAATTGGAGTGGCCTAATGAAAACAGGTGTATTGTATACAAATTTGAAATAAATTGGACATTGTTTACTGGAAGTAAAAGTCAAAGTCCGAAAACTGATAGTTTTGTCCGAACGTAGAATTTATCGGACCTAGCATACTGTTGCCTAAAACTCACAAGCTATTAATCATGCATACCTGATTATTGGAGGATAATTACTGCCTAGTGTAGCCTACCTTTTGGTACAATAACCTAAGCTGCAGGATTTCTAGGAAGTGAGTGGCAGTTGTCCGAACACCGTATTGTCCGTTAATTGATACTTGACTCCAAGTATAATGTAACCACCGCAGATCGAGCCTCATCTCACGTGTTTCAACTGTACTCCAACATATTCGTCCATGATCAAGTAGAGATATGCATCACTGGAAGTATAGTATGATGCTTTATACTATTTAGGTTAGACACTCCTGGTCACACTGACTTCGTCCACTGAATTTAGTGAATTACCATTCATGCATATACTCTAGATTCGTTTGACTCCTTATCTCTATTTCCGAGTAATCCCCTCTACTTTAATGTATAGCAGACCAACTCTCTCAACAATCCATCGCCTCGTAGTGCAGTGTATCACTGTTATCTCAAGCCTCAATTGCAGGTCAACCGCCTTTGTTTAAATGCATTATCACGTGAGTAAACTAGTATGAGTAACTAATATTTTCGTTACTTGTTATCTCAAGCATGGACGATCCTTTTGTTATTTATTTATTTATTTATTTATTGTTAATCAGCAGGACCCTCCAGGGGTATAATGCTGATGTGCAATTACATGTGTACAATTTCAATTAGTTACTTAACTATATCCTAGAACAATTAAAGATTGGAACAATTTACCAATTCAATGTGATTGAATCAAGAGACATAGACGAATTTATTTACTTACTTAATCTTAATTATTGTAATCATTAGTTTAATAAGATGTATGCATGTGATTGTACCTTTTGGGGATTTTCACCCCCTGGGCCAACCAGCTGAGCTGACTGCCCAGTATCTATAATCTTAAATCTATATAAGTATGTACAATTACGACAAGTTACTTAGCTAATTATAGCTATATACATATGTACAATTACAATAATAATGTTAACTGTCGCATCGAAGTGTTGAAGAGAATAGCAGCTGCACTGAAGAAGCTGGCCATTTAGCACGACTGTTACCATGGGCTACGACACGTGCTCAACGCCACAGTTTAATTTATGCGCGTGAAATTTAAGGAGCGTGGTAGTTTGTGCCTCTATCAAATCGATCAATGGTCCATTATTGCTCACTAAGAGATACTCTAGAGTATAGACCTAAGACCGCGTAAGTCTTCTTCGCTGTTTTGTTCGAATTTTTGATACATCGCCGACGGTCCGTGACTAGTATCGCGTGGCCAGACCACTTTTTCTCGGCACGGCGCTTATCGATTGCATTATAAGCGCCTGCTCGAAAAAATCCAGCCCTTTTTCGAGCAGGCGCTTATAATTCAATCGATAAGCACCCTGCCGAGAAAAAGCGGTCTGGCCACGCGAGACTAGTCCGTGACGGTTGGCCAAGCCTATCTTATCGTCGCGGTAGCTATACAAAATCAGTGTCTGTTTTCAATCTAATAATTTGCTGACACCCGGGCACCCGGGTTTAGTTACGCCATGCACTGACAGCGAAGCGTTTCAGTGGACTAACAGAACAAGCTCTGTCAGACCGCCCAGCTACTTTTGTTGATATGACTAACGTTATTCACGCTTTAATACTATTAGCTTGTCACAACTCTGGCTAATTCACTGGCGAGCGGCATCAGCTGCCATCGGCACGATTACTGTTATACGGAGCGCGCCCTACTAGTTACACGGTCTCCTTTAGTCCATCAAAATTTGGTATAGACATCGGGTACCGGTACCTATTTAAAAAGTTGTTGCTCGGATTATTTTTACAACAAAATGGGTCGGTCGATAGGCAAAAACAAAAAAAAAACAGCTAGCTAGCTCTAGTTTCAGACACACTATTTCAAATTTAAAAATATTTTTACCCTGGCTGCACTGTCCACAGACATGTCAAATATCTTCTACAAACCACATGTAAAACTCTAACGATATAAAATAGCTAGTAGCTACATACATGGACCACTGAGCTATTGACTGCACTGAAGTTTCATATCTTAGATTGTCATAGCCAAGGTGGGGGAACTGGATCTATATACGCCAACAGATAACAAGATAACATTTGGTAAATGCCTTTCAAGAGCAAAATTTTACTCCTGACTATTCTATTAGAGTATCTCGATCTTTCAGTAACATTTAGCACATTAATTTCTAGGTGTCACGTCATCAGATTTTTTTTTCTTTTCTTAAATTAATTTCTACACAAAATTGGGTCGGTCGGGTCCGAACCCACTGGTAGGGTGGGGAATACAGAGGATTAACAAAGTCTATAGTGTCAAATTCCCCAGTGCTGGGGCTAAGAAGCTTGTCAAAGCCCCACCATGTCCCCACTTTGATATAGGGGTTTCTATGTGGGATTTGATAAATAATTTTTGATTCAGCAATCTGTTGCCATCAAAAGCCCCAGCGTGGGGCAAATGTAAATGTCAAATCCTCAGTAGGTGTATGGGGATCCCGGGGGTGAGGAGTGGGGCTTGACATTGATACAGGTATAGGTGCATAATTTGTAGCTGCACAAAAACATGGAACTCTTGCCAACCTCCCTGCCCTCACCATAGCATAGAATTCATTCTACAGATGACCACACATTCTCATGAAAAATTTGAGGAAAATAATATTATTAATCAAGTCATGTCAATGACGTTTAGTATTTATTGTAATCAGTAAAACTAGCACGTACACAGTCATGTTACTATAGCTATAGCTAACCTAAGGAATGACTATTGGTGCCGAATACTCAACCAAATATTTATGCAATTAGAGGCCAGAAATATAGCTATTGTGAGAGTTGTGCAAAACTTAATTAGCTAACTAGTGTAAAATTTTGAAACCTGTTAAACATACAGAGATCTCTGTATGGACTCAATGGATATAGTAGAAATCAGGAAAAATAGTAGTTTCTATAAATCAGGAAGTACTGAGAGTGCTTCTGTATAGCTAGCTAAATGTTTATTTCAGAGATCTTGGCTTGTTTGAATCTTGTTTCTTTACTTTTTTCAGCAGTCTCTATTCTCATGTTTTAATTTTTAATTATTTTTACATTAGTTTGTCTACTTTTTATAAATCCATTTATGGATAACTAACATGATAAAAAGCTTAATAAGAGGAGCTGGACAGTTGTGGTGCTAGATATTACACAGCACTAAACATGTATATCATAATTAGTCATCATTAACTAGTAGTCAGCTAATATCATCAGAGTTGTAAGTGTGCATACATATTATACCACAAGCCATACTATTGCTGACCACAGCATGCTATACCCTGCCTTTAGTTGGATATGTCAAAGTTGTATGGTACTGTGCAGCTATGTGACCACAGTAAGTCAAGTACACAGTGGTACACAAGTACAGCATATCACTGCTCTGGTATGAACTCAATATACTGTGGTAAAATGATTATTATAAGTAATAATATAGGGTTTCCAAATGAACGTGCTAACATGAATAGATTGGATACCTATTAACACATTGGTTACCCCTATAGTTTCAGTGTTCGCATTCACCTGAGCCCTCATTTCTTGTTAATAACTCTTGTTACAAGGGCCAGCTGCTCAAATATTTAATAGTGCTGTGAAGACCTTCAAAAGCTGGAACTGTTTATCTAAAAAGTGCTTTGATACGGGCAAGAGCAAGTGAGTTATGAGGCTTTAAAAATATCCCATACATTTAGTATGGACGATTCAGGCACGCAAACATGTTTACAACATGAAAACATGCTTGTTCTAGTACAAACCATTGGGAGTGAACACATGTTCACCTCTTTGATATTACTATATTTGGCGGAGGCTCAGGTGAATGCATACCGACTATAGGGGTGGGTTTGTGCCCTACTAAAGTAGGCATCCTGGCACCCTACCAAAGAATTTGGTATGTGAGATCGAGATATTTTAATAGAGTAGTCAACCACTCTGATAAAGCAGTCACTCAATTCAGAGCAGCAGTATATATAACAAACTATCCAGTTATAAATAAGTGATGTAGTTGGTGGAGGACTGCCATTGTGAACAGGCAGTTACCTTTACCAAACCTGACAGTCTAGATGCGCAACTGACCTTGTGGAGACTCAGTCAGATCAATGGCAAAGTGAACCTACAAGAAGTAAATTTGCTACAGAATGGTTGTTATCATTGTATTATGCATTTAAAAATAGGTCATGGACATGAAGAAAGACATAGGAAGGAAAGTTATGTAGTTTTTATCCCCAAAAAGTACTCAAATGTTGCTCTAGCCCTGTGGAAAAATGATAAATGGCTCATCTTAACAACACTAGTGGATGACTTCCTATAGAAATTGAACATGGACTGAATGTGCTACTTCTAGCTAGATTAAAAGTAAACATTGCTAAGGTTCTTCACCAATGTTTTTGTTACAAGTTATTGCTTAAATGGATTCAGATTTTTTTATGAATAGAACCCAATAAGTGATTATAATTGGCTTAGTACAGTATAGTAGCTCTAGTAAGTTCCATAAGGGATGGTTCTACAATAGTAGGACTATTATTGTTTCTTTGTTACAACTTGATTATGTATATAGTCATGTTAAAACATTTTATTCTGACGATGTTATACATTATAGAATCATAGAACAATAGACTCTGCTGCAGACCATGCATGTATGGTGACCTTGTTACTCAATAAATGACATTTAATTTATGTAAACGAGAGTTACTGTGTATTACAAGCAAAAAGAATTCTTTACAACACTAACACAGATAAAATTAATGGTGATCTGTGTCTAAATACCTATATACTATAGTGTCATCTCTGATGAATATTTACAAAGCAATTCAAGCTAAGTCTTTTTATTCTACACAAGAAACACCAGTGCTTGTAAAAGATGAAGGAAACCTGCTATAAATCTATGGTATGGCCAGTGAATAGAATAAATTATTATTATTGTTATGTCAGTATTGTGTGGTCCTCATATACAAAGATGAACACTAACTTAATTGAAGCTGTGCAAGATGTGTTATACTGGAACTTTGGCCTGACATCCATATGGTCGATATGTTACAATTGCTTGGTTGGACTTCCTTGCAACATTGCTGGGAATTTCACATATTAGCCACCATGTTATATAAGATTCTACATAATGTAGTCTGCATATTGCCTTCCTACAATCACAATGGTTTGCACATGCACAAATACAAGAGGTCATACACAAGACCTAGAGGGCCTGACCGGATATAGTAGATATGTTTCAATTGCTTGGTTGGACTTCCTTGCAAACATTGCTGGGAAATTTTACATATTAGCTACCATGCTATAAGATTTTAGACTGCATATTGCCTTCCTATAATGGTTACCACATGCACAAATACAAGAGGTCATACATAGACTTAGACTAATACCAGCTCACCTATAGAGATGTTTATTTGCACTCCTTTTTTCCATCCACAATTGCCAAAATGTGGAATAACTTACCAGCTGCAGTTATTGAAGCAACAAGTGTAGAAGACTTTAACAAGAGGAACACTTTAATTCAATGGTAGTGATTGGGAGAGGTTTATACAAGAGTATCCTGTCTCTCAGAGAGATTTAATGCTAAAATGGTCTGGTTTCGCATTATGAAGGTGTAGGTACACTGGTGTAATTATGAACTGGAGGCCAGTAACATATAATTGTGATTCTTATTGAGAATGCATGTATATTGTTGCGATAATTTATTCTTGAATACGTATTCATTCCTAAACTATATACAACCTGTACATTGTAATGTTTTGAGGTTATAGAGTAGCTAGTAGGTGATTGTTCCTTGTCAATGAGGTATATACCCCTTAAGTGAAAATCACAACAATCAATTGCAACTAACTTTGTTATATAACCCAGCTACTGTATGTACTGTTTTGTATCTACGCGTAGATATTTCATACCAGAGGTTCATACAGTATGTATAAATAAACAAAAATTAATGCTTGGAAATTGCTTTGAACCACATATAGTTGAGTAGTGAGCAATCTGGCCCCCATTAGCTATCCATGGGTACTTAACAGGATGACAATAAATATACCAATAGATACCTAGTTATGTACATATAACCAACAATTAACAATGGGGGACTTAATTGCCTCTACCACGAAACTAATGAAGGTCATGTGTCTATTCTTCACCAGCTAACCCATAAAAATTATAATGGATGTTATCATCTCACCATACATGTGTAGTGTTTACTTTATAACTGAAACTCTAATATCATTGTATGTTGGGGCAGTTTAAGGCAAATGTTTGTTACAAAATGTGCTTGTATTCTATGAAGGTATGTGTGTGGTGTGTGTGCTGAGTTAAAGTCTTCACCAGTCTCTTCACTGTAAAAATGGTTTCTATATAGCAGCCACAAATGTGCCTGGCATTTGCCTGCATTGTTGTACGACAATAGCTACATGTGGCAGACTGTGACAGTAGATGAAATACGTGTTTGTACATAATTATGTTATTCTGGTTCTGTTTTTACTATACATTAGAGACACCTAGTATAATAAACAAATGTTAAAATTAAGGATTCAAACATTTGAATCTAAAGTGAATTATTAATTTATCCTGTACTTGATGGGCTCCCTGATTAAGCAACTTATCCTTTTCAAATAGGTCTCTAGATCTTTGCGTCCCTTTGTGTGTGAGAATGACATAGCCATTAATAATGCATTAATAATGAATATCAATGATGAATATCACAAATGTCATTGCAGAAAATATTAAAGCAAGAATATTAAATTACTCTACAAAGTCATGGTTGGTGTGTACATATTATATCAACAGTGATAATGGTCTGTGCCACATACAGATCTCCTCTGTGTTCTACTAGAGTTTTGCAGTAATAATAATATAATAGAGTTTGATATTTTTCCATGCACCTTTTTACAGTCTTTATGTACAATCTCTCCTTCATTAAAGCAGAGATAATAGACATCCCTATTATCTATGCCTAAAGCTACACACAATGGTATAAGTCCCTTCATGACATCACCAGCCACATCCACCTCTTCATAGTATACACTCATCCAGCAGTGGCTTAGCAAAACTAAGCAACTCCTCCTAATCATATGGCTGAGACCTTCCTGTAACACATCCAACTCATAAAAACATTCCTTGATGAACACACCATCATCTTTGCTGACAAGACTCTTGTCAAAATCAAATATCTGTTGTATAGAGAAGAAGTGTGCTTTGTCATTTCATGTGTGGTTCTATAGCAGCTCCATAATTACTTTTGACATTTTGCACTCTGACTCCTTCATAATTGAGGTAATTATGTGACTGTTATCTAAAATAAACAAAATATGTGTCCCTTAGAATAGAAATGTGTGTTCTGTTTCTGCACATATTGTTGAGCACTTTGACATGTTTCTATGCAAAGTTTGGGAATTGCTGCCTACAGAAATACTAGAGTTGTGCTGTGTCCCTTGCCTTTAACAGTTTCATGATCCCTTCATTGACTTTTTAAAATCCTCATGATCATGTTACAGTCCTCAACAATTTTGAGATCAAAAACTTAGGAAAAAATGGAGTTCAGCTTGCTTTGTTATAAATTTTTTCTAGTACAACAGTGTGATAGCATGTTAGAACAACTTGAGTGGATATCACTTGAACAAAGAAGAAAAAAATTTAAAGCTAACAAAATATTATATGTGGACTGGCTGAGACTTTAATAACTTTGACACCCTATTCACTGACTACTCATGGACACAATCAGTGTTTTGCAATTCCTTCCTCTAGATTCTAGAACTGGATCCTATCTGAATTCATTTTTACCTTCAAACATGAAATTATGGAACAGATTACCCCAACCAATAGCTAGTTGAACTGGACAACCCTAACCAACTTAAAGATGACATGATTTATCTGCTCACCTCTTCCCCACAGACTATAAATGATTGTATGTTTACATATTTATCCTGTGAGTTTTACAATAATAAGTAAATAAACTACTGTATATGTATGTGGGCTGCATTTTTGTGAAATAAAAATGTTCCCCTTTCACTGGTAAAGTGTGTACATACAAACGTAATTTTGTTTGGCTGTCAGGATTATGTTACACAAACCCATCTATCAGTATTCTGGGCCGGGTACCTGCCATTAAGTGTGGGCCAAATCTCTCATGATCACAAATCAGGTGAAGTTCAAGTGGAATTATGAGTGCCCACTGACACCTTCACCTTTAACAGTAAGATCTCAAACACCAATGGCAGATGTTGAAATGATTGTTCTAATAGAGCAGTTGAAACTAGATTTTTGTGTATAGCTGAGTATAAGACACAACCTCATGCAGAGTTACGGACTTTTCGGTTATATACTGTACAATACCAGAAAAGTTCAGATAATTGAAGTACCACTGTACAACGTCTTGTGGGGTATATACTCCCAGGAGGATTTCTCTGACATTTTTCACCAAATAGGCATATATAGTTAGAGACAAGCTAGTGATTTTTTGCTTTGCTTTTGTGTATGTACTTGTGTGTGCAAAGCAATTTTTTTTGCTAATGCAGCCAGTATGTAAACCATTGTACAGTGCTCCCTCAATTATCCAAACCTCTACTATACAAACACTTGGTTATCTGAACAGTAGAAATGACTGCTCTATTAGAGTATATTGTGTAAGGTGTATGTTCTATTAGAGTATTTTGAACAGGGCTATGTATATAAATGAATCAGCTTTGAACTTTTTGATTATCTGAACATGTTTTGCAGCTCCCAAGGCAGTGTGCGAAATAACCTCTGGACACCGGACAATTTCCAATCAATTACATCAGTTGTCAGGCCATAATTGAATTTGCCTAGAAATAGTGTCCTTTCAAAGTGTAGCAGAGTTTATATTGGGCTAGGAGGGAGGCCAGACACGATGGTATTGACATGTAATTAAGTTACCTATTTGTTTTTGGTCTGTGGTGACCACAAAGGTATGCCCAAGATGCACTTTGGGGTTAACAGTTTACTATGCTGTACCAGCCTACTTGTCTCAGTCACCTGTACTGCAGTATTAAAATGTATTTATAACCTGATTGCCAGTATATAGTACTTTTACTTGTGTTTTTCATGATCACCTGTACAGCCAGTTTATGTTTAAGCTAGAATGAACAAGCTTCTCTTATGTTCATACACTGTATTAGGGATAAAGCAGTACAAATATATCCTAAACAAATGATTATGATTATGATTATGATTAAATACGGGTAAAGGCACAGCCTGCATACCCGATCAATGCAGTAATTATACAAAAATAACTCTTGAATCAATTAAATAACTTATACAAAAATAAATCTTGAATCAATTAAATGACTATCTAATAATGATTTAAAAGTGTTAATCGAAGAACTATTTACAACATAATTAGGCAAACTATTCCAATTGTTGGTGATTCTATTGATAAAGTAATTAGATCTACACAATAGTCTTGAACGTTCCTTAAACAATTTGAATTGATGCCCCCTGGTAATAGATCTTGAGTACGTATATATATCAGTAAAATCGGTGGTGAAATAATTGTTAAGAATTTTGAAAAGAAATATTAGATCACCTCTCAATCGTCTATAATGAAAAGATGGCAAATCTAGTTGTGTCAACCTCTCTGAGTAAGATTTGTCTTGAAGTTGTGGGATGAGACGAGTAGCCCTTCGTTGTATCTTCTCTACCTTTCTGTTGTCTAGAATGTAGATATAATATTATTTATAAACATATTTTAAATGATAGCATAAGCAAAGTTTGACCACATATAGTTATGTAGAAGGCCTTGACAGAAGTCCTTATGAGTTATGACTCCTTTCCTTGTAATAGAATCGATTCCATAGAAGCTCTTTTATGTGACCAGTAGTTACTCTTTTAAATATCAGTGTGAGTGGCTCAGTAGTAATCAGCTCTACAGTACATGGGTGGCCCCAGAAGCAAACATCTACTGTAACTTGGTAGAAATGCATGTACAGGAAAGGAGAAACAACAAAAGTTAAAATCTCTGGTCAAATTGCTTGACGTCCACTCAACTTTCACAGTATCCTGACAGTATGTCAGGACATGTCTGAAAAGTTATTTTGCACACTGCAAGCCTTGCAAGGGGGTCGGATAATTGATCAAAGGAGTACTGTATTTGTTTACAACATTAAAAAATAATTCCCTTGTCCTCTTTTCTCAGATTGAGCTGCCATTTTGGGTGGAGAAGATGATGAAGCAATAATGGCTGGTTGTGATCTCCCCAGTAATTCTGAGGTACTAAAGATGATGATTGAGAGCTCATAAGTTGAAGTGATCAAGATAGTACGTATCTCGAATAATAGGAACATCAAGCTACTAAGCAATGCACATACATTATATTACCTCAGGTATCAAAAGTCCTAAATGTTGATTGATGGCCACTTGTAATACAACGGTAATGACATTTCATTTCCACGTTTTTAATTATACTGCCCTTTATGGTACTCCTTTCCATCTCCATGTCTCACTGGTTAAAAATGCACAAACAACCATTTACAATCAAATACTAGGGAGAGTCCTATAGCTATTGCATAAAGCACGGGGCCCTATCATCAAGCCCATTTTGCACTTTGTTGAAAGTGACTGAACTCTTTCTATAATATGAGCAACACAGCCATTTCTTTGCCACCACTTTTGATTTCATATCATTTTTCATTTCAGTAGGCTTTTTTGGAGTGCACTCTATTTCACAGCTTGTCTAGTGCATTCAATCCATTATCCTTGATGCTCTCTGTATGCAGTATAGAGACACATAATTAATTTTTAATTATATGGTTTATTGAGTTGTTTATTTGGAGAGACCTATCTCTTTTGTTTAAACCTTACAAAGCTGCTATACCTCTTCACTTCCATGACTTCATTAATGAGACCATTGTAGTGTGCATGACCAAGGCCCCAAACAAACATGGCTAAAGTGTACTTTCATGATCTCAAGAATTAGACCATCTTGTATTACAGTGGATCCTCACTAATCCGAACAGCTCTGTTCTCAAATTGACAAAACTTTGTTCAGATTAGTGAATTTGTTTGGATTAGTGAACCCATTGATTATAATACAGAACCTAGTTCAATTACTCTAATAGAACATACACTTGTTGCAAAATACTCTAATAGAACAGTCATTTGCACTGTTCGGATTATCGAGCGTTCGGATTACTGGAGTTCGGATTAGTGAGGATCCACTGTACAATAGTCTTGGTCCAAATGGTTAGCTGTGTTTTCTTAGATTAAGACCATTTTGGGTGAGAAAGATCAAAGTGATAGCAGTGGATTCCGATGTCCCAAAGTTACTATGAATGGCAAATGACTTCCAATCCATCTAAATCTGAATTCCTTTAGATAATCAGAAAGAAATAACCTGTAACAAGTGAATATAATTGACTATGATTGAAATTAATCACCGTTTACTTGGAGTATTTTGTCATGCTACAAACTAGTCTTTGTTCTGTTAGAGTGATCTATTTTAAATTTATAACCTGATCAGTGTTTAATTGGTTGGACACTTTAAATTTAAACAAATAATGTATGTAGAGCCGGTTCACTGTAGTAAATTCATGTTAAGCTAAATACCAAAATAACTTATCCATGCATGGATTTAATTTGTTAGTAATTGTTTAGGTACTGTGCAGAAATCTACAAAAGATTGTAACGCACAGATATTAATCATAATTACAAATCATTAGCCAAGTGCCATAAATTTACAGTGAAGGAAAGAGTTTATATTCTTGACACTGTTTGACATTTAGGGTCTGTACATCTGATATTTGTTAGTAAATGGTTACACAAAATCTTGAAATATAGCTCATTTGTAGCACAGCTTGACCTAGTCCTGCTTCAATTTATTTTTCGTGGGCCATCAAACCTTTTACCATTTATGAAGCTATATAAACTTTACAATCTGGTATAGACATTTCCCAAACTTGTTCAATATGTCTGCTCTTCGTTGTACATGTGTGGTCATAATTATAGTGGCTGAAATATTTTTTCTTAGATAAATGTGAAACTACCAAAATTATATCTGCTAGCAATCTGATGAGGGTGTTTTCCATTGCACCATTAGTGACTATCCCAACATTGATGTTGATGAGATAAGAAGCACCAATTGCTAGACCTTCAGTATAAAGTGGTGAAGTCTGCAGCAAGCTTGCATGTTCATGGTATAGCTATATCTTGCCACCTTGATATCCTGAATTGTAGCAGTAACAGCAATATGCATCTTCTGGTTATTATCAGCTACAAGATGATGTTTTTTTGTACATTATAGGATTTCATATGAGTAACTGTCAATCTCATGGCAATTTCAAGTGCATGAAGTTTAAGCTATATGACACAAGTATTTGAATATATCCGGTGTTAGTATTTGCTGTAAAAACAGGCTTCAATGTTTTTGATGGCATGTAACTTTTGTTAGGTTATGAACCTTCTTCTTATTGTAAAACCTTAGGGAACCTGCAAGATTTTACACCAAGTTTGCTGGCCTTTCATCATGTTTAGGAGAGGGCAACATGAACAGTTGTTGAGCCTAAAGCTGCATGGGTCTTAATTTCACCAAATGTTAGGTCAAATCTGAGGTGACTCCCTAAAACATGATTAAATTACTATAGATTCAAAAATGTATACTATAATTACTAGTTTATTGCCATGTAGCTAACATAGATAGAGTTTTTGAGCAACTAGTGGCTAAATTAATAGTTATGCTTGTTTGTTAACTAGTAACATGTTCGCATAACTAGGATCTATTGTGGCAAAATTTTGCCAAAATCATGGCACAGCAAATTAAAGCACCACATCTGGTACAGTGATTCCTTAGGATGTATAAAGTGATTTCAGAAGGGCTGCCACCATGAACTCACCCTGCACCCCTATGTCTCTGTACTGATGTAGTTTATTTTGATTTCTCAAAAGCATTTGTCAGCATCCCACATATCAGACTTTTATTGAAACTTCAAGCATATGGAATTAACGGTCAACTTTTAAGTTTACTCGAAAGTTTTCTTACAGGTCAACATCAATGTTTTAAAATTAATGGTGTCTTGTCATCTTGGGTACAGGTTTCCAGCGGTGTTCTGCAGGACTCCATACTTGGTCCGTTATTGTTTTCTCTACAATATGTTAATGAACTGTTGTCACTTGTCTCCAGTCAGTTACTGATGTTTGCAGATGATATTAAGCTCTATCATACTATCCGTTCTTCTGAAGACTGCCTCATGTTGTACTGCAAAATGACATAAATATCTTGCTTGACTGGTCAAAACATTGGTTATTATCTTTAAAATGCAAGGTCTTACATATTGGCAATCCTTGACAATTATACTATAGCAGAAATCCAGCTACAGCTATTGGATAACATTCGAGATTTTGGCATACAAAATGACTCAAAATTAAAATTTCATATTCACACAAACACAGTAGTTATAAAAGCCTACCATATTCTAGGTCTCATCTGTAAATCATTTGAGTGTAAAAACTCTGATATTATGTAAACACTAGCTTGTTCGCCCAATTGTTGAACAATGTCATATGGGGACCTTCTCACACTTGAGAATCAAAAACTTGAAAGAATATACAGCGTAAAGCAACCAGAATGATTCCATCCATCAGCCATTTATCATACCACGACAGATTAAGACATCTAAACCTACAATCTTTACAACACCATAGACGAAGGGGTGATTTGATCTACTTGTAACAAATTCTCAAAGGCAATTATGACATAGATAATCATTTAGTTACCCCATCCAACAAGAGGTCACACACACTAATTCATATACAGGATCTAATTTTTATAGTAACAGAGTAATCAATGACTGGAATTCATTACCCCAATCTATTGTTGATTCTCCCTTTGTCAATGATTTTAAAACACTGCTGGACAGACAATACAGTAATTGCTTATTTGATTTTGTATAATAGTTAGAATAGCTAAGTACATATTTGTCTATGGATGTACTGGCATAAGCCTTTATCCTTAAAATATAAATACGAAGGTAAAGGATTGGTGTATATAAAATGTGTGAAAATTTACTACACATAGCTTCAACCATTGGCGAGCTACAACACTAAATACTTAAAACCGGCATTTCTCGATACTTCTAAATAGGCGATAAGACCGATTTCTCAGACTGAGTCACAAATGTAATGAGTTTTAATTTTGCAGACTGTCAAAATTAGCTGTCCATACAAAAGGGTGCAGGGTGAGTTCATGGTGGCACTCCTTCTGAAATCACTTTATACATCCTAAGGAATCACTGTACCAAATTTTGTGCTTTAATCACCATGTCACAATTAAATCCATAAAGAACCAGACTAATAGCAGATGTGCATGTCTTACCAAGGGAAGAATGGAACATGCAATACCAGCATAGCTATATGAATTCCTCTTAACACCATGCAAAGTGGCCATTTCAGGTCAGTTTCAACTTCCATTCACAGCAGTGAGTACAGTACATAGTAGCATACTGCATGGTGCAAAAATTGCTAAACATTTTTTTAAGAATGGTTAGCTATCAACCATGTATGTGACTGTATAATACACACTGTAACTTAAGAGTATGAAGTTTATACTAATGGTACGCTACCTGCGATTACTTAGCATGATGTACTTCATCATCATACTAAGTGACCGCAGGTAGCATACCATTGGTATGAACTTCATACTTCTGAATTTACAGTGGTGAAGTTTGGACAGTTGTAACTAGGTACATTGGATGTATAACTATCACTGTGAAAGTAATAAAATTGTATAACTTATTTACTAAAGTATAACTAGCTACCCTATGTAACTCTCTGCAAACTGCAAGTGTCTCTAGATCTCTGCAAGGTCTACGGGCAAGACAAGAACTTGAAAAGGCTGAGCAGGCATACAATTGTGTTTTTAGTATTAGTAAAAACTTTGGGATAGATGTTATCATATACTATAGAGTATAATAATACCTGTAATTATGTATCTTTCAAACAAAGACCACACTCATTTTCAAGTCTAAAAATATCATGGAAATTTGCATTTCTACTGTATCATAGTACTGTATAGTAGGGATCCCCTCCCTCCCCCCCCCAAAAAACAAAATGCTGCTCAGTCATAAAACCATCATGAAAGCATCTTACACAACAAAAAGCATTTTTATGATGTTGCTAATGCCAGATAGAGCATAAAAATAAAGAAGAACAAAATAATGTTGAATTTTTAAAAATGCCCAAAAAAACTGCCACCTACCTGACCACTGTTGAAAAGTTTGATGCTAAACAACCCATCATATGATCACACCATATTGTGCCATAATAACAAACCCACCAGTGTTCCGATCACCTGCACCTTGTCTCTTTCCTTTTATCTTCAATCATGCTGGCTATCATCTTCATGCAACGAAACCATATCTGTATCAACATTTTCTGTATTTAGACACCACAAAATTATTGCACTGGTATAAGAGGTATCACACAAGCTTTTAACTGCATGTTAGGATTGACCATGCCCCTTTACTACAATCTAACAGCACCAATAGTGATCAAGTACCATGACATGCCCTTTCATGATCTAGCTGTACTTATTGTGATCAGTTATATTAACCATGCCTCTAACTGGTGAGGAAAGACCACAATCCTAGATAATATTATTGTAAGGGCCAGTCACCTGAGGCCCACTTGAGATACTCTATAACACCCTAATACAACAGCCACATTCAATATTCTAGTAGAACAGTCACATGTGTATATCATAGCTGCAAAAAACTAAACAAACAAATGCATTTAAAAATTGTATTTGTGAAATAGGGATCCAAGCTATGAAAAGAAAAGTATGAATTGCAAGATAGCCTGGAAAATCCCTACTTTGGCAATAATTGTTAGGACATGCCAATGTAGGGTTTTCCGAAGGGCTATGTTGTAATACCACAATCTTATTTCACTAGTTTTTACCATTTAGATCCTTAAAATTAAATACACAGTTTATTTTATGTTACATATACTTTTCATCCCATGACAAAATTGGTATAGACACTTTTGTCTGTGTCTTCTGTAGTAAGTGACTTCAGCAATAATTCTGTTTTGTAAGGAATTCTAATGTTAATAACCTCTTGCTCAAAATGTCTGTTACCAGTCACTATGATCACCAGAGAGATGTTATAACGCCATCATTACATCCAATGTACATCTTACCTCATAGGCGGCGGAAAGGGGGGGGGGCTAGGGGGCTAAAGCCCCCCTTCGGTCTGCTGAGGGGGGGCTTAGCCCCCCCTCAGAATGATATCACACCGAAATTATCTTTCTTGAAGACCGTGATAAAGATCGAGATACTCTAATAGAGCAGTCACTCTAATAAAGTAGTCAGTGTGTAGCGAGCTATGTAAGGATTTTTATGTAGTTTATCAGCTAGAAATGGTAGCTGGTGAGGTGGAAAACTCTTGTAAGTTGGTTGTGACCTTTTTTTTTTCTTTCTTTTTTTGGTCTCACCTTACCAAACTATACACATAAGTCTGGGTCAGCCCAGCGGAGCCCCCCCCTCATATCAACTACTTCCTCCGCCGCTGTCTTACCTATACAGACATCTTCATTGAGGATGCTATGTCATAGAGGGTATCTCGTAATAGCTTGAGATATTTATTATACACACTGTATTTCATGTATTTCACATCACCAGCAAGAGACAAACTCAATTACCCTATGGTTGGGTACAAATACTTGCTACTATAAAACACTTCAATTCTTTTTATGTATACATGGTAGCTATCCTTTTCTGTTTATTGAACTGTCTGGCTTTGTCAATGTGAGTAACCCGACACTATTACAACCATGGCTGACTTTGTTCTGGCCTAGAAGATAGATGAACAGAGTTCAGTATCATTGTACTAGAGTGCATGGCCTCACTGTTTAAAAGATAAACTGTAAGGAAAATTAGAAGTTATACATTTGAGTAGGGATCATAGAAATAAAAACATTGAAACAACGGAGGTCATCTAAACCTGCAGCTATACTAGTGGACATTAATTTTATGTAATTCCTACTTTAGTCACATACAGTCTGTCAATATAGTACAGTTATATATGATTGAAATAGGGATTAGATGTAGCTGAAGGTACATAGATGACCTCCCTTGTTTTTATGTTCATGCAGTGACTGTTCAATAATATATAGTAGTTGTGTCTAGCGAGGTGTATAGCTACGTAGCTAGCTAGCTACTGCTCAACCAAGTTCTTGTACTCTAAGAATAAAGGCAACAATACCATCATCCAGGACTGGGCAGAGTTTGCCTCTCTTCCCATTGTTTAAGTGTTTTCTATTATTATCTTTGTGGATGTATAGCTTGTAAATATATCATGTAACATTATTGCCTGCCCAGTAATAATAATAAAAAAGAATAAAGGTCAGTCCAGTGAAATAATTGTAGGGATTCACGTACAATTTCTGGCGATGAAAGCTATAGTTTACGGAGAATTTTAATTTACAGACAAATACGGAAGTTACAGGTGTCGTGACCATGTTACTTTCGTCATTGCCATATACGGTAATTTAAATGTGAGCCAGTGTCGCTTTACATCGTTTTGTAGCGGACGCCTTCAAGTTGAATCAAATTGCGGCACTTCTTCGCACTTATGGGTTCCTGTTAATAATGTTAAACGAAGATCAGTCCAAGAAGGAATCGTCCAGTCAGTCGACTAGTGAACGAGAAGTGTTTACACGTTACTATGCTAAGTTGTGTGAACTGTTACCAGTGACAGTTGAAGAGTTGTTACCTCATCTCGTGACCAGTAATGTCATTAGTTTTGAAGAAGAAGAAGAAATATTATCACAACACCCGACGACGTCGTCGAAAGCTCGTGCTATTTTAATACCCATTCGTAGGGCATTGTTCGAGGGAATTCCTCGTCCATTTCATGAGTTCCTAACCATTATGCAGTCATCACGGCACACAGAGTGTGCTGAATTAGCTAGACAGATTTGTTCTGAACTGAACATAACAACCAGTGACCAAGGTAAAACATGATAACGCTTGAGTGCATGACGATACTTGTATATGTTCAAATGTCGGGTCAAATGTAGTCTGGCCGCCCTTTGCATAAAGGAAGGGTCTGGTCACTAGCATTCAAACTTTGTAGCTTGTTACAGAAAACAGGTAGCACCTCAGGTAACACACATTGTTGGTAATTTTTGTGATGTTTGTTTTGAAGTTTCCATAACTGTATACTACAGTGTAGTACCGGCTATAGAATTTGTAGCGTGTGGAAGAGTTTTTCGTGAAGATTTGATAAAAATAATTGAGGCTGCAAAGATGCAATGTAAAGGCTGCTTATAGTCACCAATGGGATGCTCTTTAAAAAAGCAAAAGATGGTGGTAGTAAAGGTCCTTGTAATTGGAATTTATATGTGCTTGTAATGCTACCTAATCAATTTGTTACAGTGTTAGCAGGGGTTTGTTAATCTGTTTAGAAACTAGTTATTTATTTGTGTGGCTGTTGGATGTATGAATCTTGCTGCCATTCTTGTGACATCATTATAGTTACATTCCATTGTTACAATTCTGTAATGCTAGAGTGACCAGACCAGCTCCAGTAAAGAGCTTTGCTGCTCTAGTAAAGCTTTGATCTATTAGGCCACTGCAGTTGGTCACCATTATCTAGTCCTGTTCACTGTGAAAGGGGAATGTGGGCAGACAGATTTCATCATTATGTCATTATTATTATATTGTTTATTAATACTATGCTACATGACTAAAACACAAACATGAAACAAACTGAAAGGCTATTTGTAAAGCAAATTTTAAGGGAGTTTGTAAAATGTGGGATAAACAATAACAGAAAGGAAAAATAAAAATTTTAAATAATAGTTTAGACTACAACTCGTTATTGTACCTTGAGTTGACAGCTGCTTGTAAATGGGAAATGTATGGCTAATTACTAGAAACAAGCCCTCTACACCTCCCTACATGGTGGGACCTCAGCGAACGCCCATGCGTTGCCAATGTTACAGGCGCGTGCTATGTATCGAAGTACTGGACTCAGCGACTGGACTACAACTCATTGTTGCTGTTGTTGTGCCTCGACAGCTGCTTGTAAGCAAGTAATGTAGTGTTGATCAGTACAAACAAGCCCATTACACCTCCCTCTAATTCAGTACGGCTGTTACTAGCCATTTAAACGCCCATGCGTTGCCAATGTTACAGGCGCGTAATTATCGTGTTTCGTATCGCCTCAGAGCGTGGTCTCTATTGGACATGACCATGGCTCTACGAGATTTAGAGACCACGTTTTCAGCCAATCAAATTTCAGTATCAAACTTGTTGTAGTCTAAGTTTGATTAGGGAAGTAGGAAAACAAGGGAGGTCACTTATGCACTGGTGGACATTTAATCCCTACTTTAGTCTATCCATGACTGAATTAAGGATTAAATGTCCACTAGTGTATCGTTGACCTCCCTTTTTTCCCTACTTTTTTCTATGATCCCAAATTGAACTTAAAATTCTTATACTTGTTTGTTTACTTTTTTGTAACATTATGATTGGTGAACCTGTGCGTACCGCATCAAAAGAAAGGATTGTGCCAGAGGTAATGTTTTCAACAGAACGTATGCCCCAATATCAATTACTGACTTGAAAGTGAAGTGGCCATTATGCTTAGCTTTTAGCTTTGTTCAGAGTATTACAAACGAAGAACAGTAGGAGAAGCGCCTCTGCGATCAATCCAGTCACCATGGAAAATATGTTTTGCAAACATAGGGAAGCCATCGAGTTACCACGAATCGACACCTTGGGTTGTCAGCAAAAGGAAATAGACACAAAGGAGGACGAAGGTAAGTGCAAGATGTGTGCATTGTATGTACTGCAGTATGCCGAAAGGCATCTGTTGACTGAGACTAGTGAAAAACTTAAAGAAGGCTGGCTGTGGGCGCACACCTGGTTTACTTAGGTTTTTTTTCTTCTGAAAAACGTGTGTGTGTGTGTTTGTACATTGTTGTCTTTCCGCATCCACATGAGTAAAACTTTGTAAGCTAAAAGCAGTCTGTATGTGAGAAATGAAAGCCTATATTTTAAGCTCTAGGCAATTAAAACTTCAGTTTATAATATGGGTGAAACGATTTTGCTGACTTCAGACGTTATGAAATGCCTTTCACAATGGGTAAAACAACCCCAAAATAGCATAACTAGTCTTGTAGGCTACCAAGAATATGTAGAGTTGGGTTTTTAAGCACATGTGTCTATTAAGCGCATGTTACATACACATTTCTTGTTATTAACCATTGCTGATAAGTGCACGTGCCCCAATGCGAGGCTCAACAGGAAACAAAGCTACGCATGGGAAGAAAAGCTGGAAGTACTATAAAATTAATGTCTCCTTGAGGTCTTCTGTCACTGTGTGTACAGCAAATCAGCCCCTTCTGGATTGCAGTATTCTTGTTTGTCACGAAGAATTTCACCCAGAAATGGAGTCAAATATCCTTATACACTGGCGTGGTGTCCGCGAGCTACTCTATTGCAACATAGTGATTCCGTCAGCGTAATCACTGATTAGGTGTAGGCACCTAACAGATTTTGTTACAGTAGTTTTACAACAGTTTTCTCTAAAAATTATAAGCACATGCACTTAATAACCCGGTTCTATAGCAAGGTAATCCTTGATATCTGCATTGCACTTCCAGATGGCTAACAGAGCTTATAGCCATTTTGAGCTACACTTTAATTGTTTGAAGGCATCAAACAGTTACAGTGGAACGTTATCCAAACCCTTTGGGACAAGGGGTGGTCCATTAGTATGAAAGGTATGTATCTCTGAAACTGTGTATAAATAGCACTAGTATATTAAAAATTATAAATTAAAAAATGAAGCAGGGATCCAAGCGGTAAAAAGTAGTGAAACAAGAGATGAACGATAGTAGCTATTACAGCATAGCTCGGTAGGAAACTCCTACTTTGGCATTGTACGCAAAATAATTGCTATACCACCAAAGTAGGAATTTCCCACCAAGCTATGCTGTAATAGCTACTATCGTTCATCTCTTGTTTCACTACTTTTTACCGCTTGGATCCCTACTTCATTTTTAAATTTATAATTTTTAATATACTAGTTTTTAAATTTTTGTTAAAGCATACAGCTAGCTATAAACATGTGGCTGTTCTGTTAGGGTGACTGCTGTATTAGAGTATCTCAAGTCAGTCTGCAAAGATGTGCGCTTGCCCAAATGGGGCGTGGTCATCATGATTTTGATTGAGTATTAGAGTCAGCCTTCCAACTTGAAGGTGTGTGGTCACTGACTAGCTATTCAGTGGCGGATCTAGGATTTTTAAAAGGGGGTTTTTGAAAGTTGCAATTGTATAGCTGAATAAGGCATCTGGTGACATTTCTCCAGAAAATTTTTAGATTTTAGAATCTCTGAGATCGGATCTTAGGCTATTTTTAGTTACCAATTACAATAAATCCAATGCTTTAAACTGTAAATACTATAGCTAACTATAGGGCAAATATGGTGACTACAAGCTGTAGCTTTGATTGCTCTATTAGAGTATAGTTACTTGACTGCTCTATTAGAGTATCTCAATCGTTTTTAATGAAGTGGGAGATGAAAAGTGAAGTGTTGCTGAGGATTTAATAGCTATAAATGGTGTTAGTTAGGTGCAACTGCATGCATGCTACTGAAACACAATGGTATATAGTTGTTTGTTATGACAAATTGTCAGTGCAACAATGTTTATGTATTTAGACTGCCACTGAGCTAAATTTAAAAGGGGGTTTCTGTCGAAACCCCAGAAACCTATCTGGATCCGCCACTGCTATTCCATCACCTAGCGTAAAAGGGGTGTGTCATTGTGGTTTCAATGGATAGATCGATAATGTGTAGAATAAAGAATGGCCGTGATTATTAATATTTGATCTTGTGACCTATCGTGAAGATACAGGTAGCTATGTAGTACCAGTACCTCCACATGGTAGCATAGCATAGTCTAAGCGTTTTAAATATTCTTGTGGCATCTATTATGCTGCTTAAAGAAAGCATTGATATGGAAAATTAACATCTTGATATGGTTTCGTTGTATGAAGAAGAAGACAAACAGCCTCATTGAAGATGAAAGAAGAGACAAGGCGCAGAGGACCTACACTCATCGGAACCCCAAAAGGCACATCCCACTGGTGAGTTTGTTATTGTGGGTGGTGTAAAATGGTGGCTGTGTGCTGCTTTGTTTGGCCTCTAGCCTTGCAACTGTGGTCAGTGAGTGAGGCAGTGAGGCTAAAATTCGATTTTTTAAAAATTTTGTCCGGCCACCTGTAAGTGTTTTGTTACATTTGATGCTGTTTTATGTATTATATGGACTAGTACTATTCCGTAAAGGTGATTTTGGTCGCGTAAAATGTCTCTAGGGTAATTTTTAAAGGCGGAATTTTGGGCGGCACGCAAAAGTTTCACTGCAATCCCTACTTAAACGGAAAGAAAAAAATTGAAATTATCTGTATTTTCAATTACCCTAATAGAACAATTGCTACTCTAATAGAGCAGTCATTTCTGTGGTTCGGTTAACTGAGAATCCAGATAAGTGGGGTCCGGATAACTGAGGTTCCACTGTAGTTAGTTTGTAGGTAGTTTGTTCGGTTAGTCAGTTGATCAATCTGTTGATCAGTTAAATTCAGTTGATCGGTCAGTCTGTGGATTGGCTAGTTGGTTAATCGAAAATTCCACTAGACAATGTTTTAAAATTATTGGAAGTATTTCCAGGTTGCACTGAAAACACTTTGGGATTTACTTATACCTAAGCAATACTGTTAAGGCACTGTGAAGGTATTGTGGAGTTGCATGGTTTCTGATCAATCTTTTTATTAAATTTAAAATGATCGCGTATGCTATATGTGTTGTACTGTATATGTGTAGGTATTGATACTCAACACAAAACCAATCAACCACAATTGAGTCATCACATGAGTACATATCGTAAGTTCCTGCAGAGCAAGTACAAATCACTAGAGTTGGTCTCCATTGATGAACAATTAGACTGCTCATCATCGAAGTATGTTAGTTTGACTCTTGTGAAGATTGATAAACAAGGAAGAACTACATCAACACCAAACAGAAAAGGTGACATTATTACTTTATCTGAAGCACTTGATGTAGAGGGAGAGATTAAAAAGGTGATTTTGATCAAAGGAGACCCTGGGATGGGTAAAAGTACCCTTGCCATAAACATTTGCAAATGCTGGGCAGAAGGTAGTTTATTGCAAACTTATAATGCAGTGATTCTGTTGACTTTAAGAGACCCAGAGATACAAGCAGCGAAGACAATTAGTGACCTCTTATTAACTGCGGGAAAATTAAGAGAAAATGTATTTGAAGAACTTATAGATCACTCAGGAGAAGGAATTTGTTTTCTTCTTGAAGGATATGATGAATTACCTGAAAAGTTACGTAAGTCTTCATTGTTTACGAAATTAAAAGAAACCCTGCCAAATTGTACCCTAGTATATACATCTCGTCCTGGAGCTTGTGCCAAGTTAGAAAGTGTTGCTTGCCGAACTATTAAAATAGAAGGATTCAAACAAAAATCAATTGATGAATACATTTCAAACACATCTGATACTGTTGAAAATGGAGAGAAATTAGCATCACAACTACAATCACAATTATTTCAGAATCAGATAGTAAGGGGAATATTACACATTCCCATCAATGTTGCAATTGTGTGTCTCATTTTCTTTCACTTCTCAACATTACCAGAGACACTCACAGAATTGTACACTTTATTGTGTTTACGTTTGATCCTGAGATATATCACCACAAGAACAACTAATGTAGCTGAAGTGGAGGAACTTCGTTCATTAGATAATCTTCCAGAGGATATTGCCAAACAGTTTTCTGAATTGTGTTTCATTGCATATAAAGGTGTGGAGAGTAACAAGATAATATTTTCATCCCATGAATTACGTAGTTTCAGTGGTGTTCAAGAGAAAGTGAGTGATCTTGGACTATTAGTGACTACCCCTAGTATCTCAGTGTATGGCACAGACAAATCATATAATTTTCTTCATAAAACACTACAAGAGTTTTGTACAGCATGGTACATCTCCAAATTGTCCCAACAAGATCAACTGAAATGTATAAACACTTACTGGTATGATGATAACTATATAATGGTATGGAGATTTTACTCTGGCATTACTGGACTGAATAACAAGGAAGTACTAAATTTTATTCTACCTTATAAGCTGGTGAAGTCACGTCTCACTGAGAAGAAAATGCCAAGCTTAATGTATTGTGTGTATGAGGCACACAATAGTGAATCGTGTCAAATAGTGGGAGACCACTTTGATGGTAAATTTGTTCATGGTTATCACACATCGTATGTCATGGGATTTTTTCTAAGTCACTATAAAGGAACATTGAAACAAATATATACATCTCAAGAAACAAGGTTTTTTTCTGGTGATGGTATTCAATCATTAATAGAGTCATTACAGAGAAGGCAATCAAAATATAACCATGACAATCTTAATCTTCATATACATCTTTTCAGTGCATCACACCAGTCATTTTCTTTATTCATTCAGTTACTGTCATCACAGTATCCTATTAGAAAACTCAAGGTGGAATCTTTACATCCTGATATGCAAGCATTTTCTAAAGTGTTCACCAGTAGTAACACTCTTAGTGTATTAGACATCAGTGGAACTCATTTTAGTCCTGAGGTAGCTGCTTGTTTTGCTGATCTTAGAAACCTTTTAATTTGTGACCTTAGAATGGCATTGTGTTCATTAGGTCCTACAGGAGCAGATAAGATTGGTGAAATGCTGTGTCACAATAACTCCATTGTGTCTATTGATCTTGCTAATAATGATATTAAGGACAGTGGAGTGGAGAGATTAGTGTATCATTTGAACAAGAACAACAAACTACAACACCTTGATCTTGGGGGTAATTTTATCACTGCAGTTGGTGCTGATCACATAAGAAGGCTGATAGGAACTGATCATCCAACACTCACCAGTATTGAGTTGTCAAATAACTTTCTAGGTGATAGAGGGATTTTTGTAATCTTATCACCACTGAATGTAACAATGGAACACATTGGATTGAGGAGGGTAGACATGACATTGGTATCTTGTCTCTTCATTGGTGCTTTATTGGACATGGTAAAGTCCATCAGTTTTACCCTATTTGGTGACTGTGAACTGATTAGTAGCTGTTTAATCCATACTACTGAGTTGAAACATATGGTGCTTGATGTTACGAGTGATTTAACTAACCGCAAGCTATTAAGCAGTATCAGAGAATGCGATAGTATTCAAACATTGACACTTGACTATTCAGTGAATGTTAAGGAGTGGGTCGGAGATATTGTTAAACTGTTAGAGTCCAGTAAGGCACTTACACAATTGACCGTCAGAAATAGAGGACAACCACCTCAGGATTTACAACTAGTAGCTGGCTCATTGACAGTCAACAATTCAGTAAAGCAGTTTAAATATGTTGATTGGAATATGGACCAAGGAATTGCTCTGAATTTTTTGGAACAATTAAAGCAAACTTGTACTGTGGAGGAAGTGACATTATCAGTGTCAGCTAAGGCTTACAATGATTGTCAGTTCTTAGGAGAAGTGGAGAAATGTGTGCAGCAAATCAACCAAATTAGGAGCACAAAAGGAATGTCTAGTCTTCTAAAGGTGGAGATTTCTTACACCATCAGTAGTTATTACATGTAGATTTCTCACTGGTAAGTACACCATAAATTATATGATCCTTTGTGTTACATATCACATCTCCCATGCAGGAATGCTGCTCACAATGTGGTACATAGTGTTATGTTATTGGACTGTTCCCTTGAACTGACCAGCACAAGTAACACCCAAACTACATCAGGTGATCAACCCTCTCACTATTGGTCACTGCGTTATGTACCTGTTGTGACCAGGCTTGTCCCTTCAAGAGTGTAGTGGTCAGTGAGACCAGAACATTTCATGGACAATACTTTCAAGTGTTGACCACTGGAAATGGTATGTTACCTTAAAGTTAAAGTTTACTGGTAATTGTAATCTTACAAAGAAGCCACAAGGTTACCTCAAAAAAATGTTTGGTGCATCAGTAAGTTAAATTTATGTAATAACAATAATGACCATACTACAATGTGTGTTACAAAGTGTGGCTTTGTGTGTGTGTGTGTGTTACAAAGCGTGGTTTTGTCAATTTGGTGTTATTAGTGAACAAAAGTAAAGGAGACTTTAATCCATATACGTAGAGGAGTATAGTAAAGGAGCTTTGTTTAAGGATGAAGGTGCTACAAATAATCACATGAGTAGTCCATGCAAGTTTACGTGTGTGCATATGTGACCGGATCTGCGAAAACAGGACATAATCACATATTTTTCAAATTCCTGTTTATTAAATATTTATAATCTACTTAGCCAAGTGTACCCACTGGCAAAGTTTCAGCTTCATATGCCAATAACTTTTGGAGTTACAGCCCTACAAAATAGCACCAACAGAAAAATTGATTTGTACAGCAAGTATAGGGAAAATAAATTACAGGCGCTTACAAAAATGCTTGTAACTTACCAACGGTTTGAGGCACGGAGCTAAAAGTTTCACTATCGTGTTCGCCATGTACAGGGGGATCAATAACTGGGTAAGTTTTCCTTTACTCGCCCTTCTTCATTGCATACAAAGGCGAAATTCGTGAAGAAAAATTGATCACGTACGATCGCTGCAACATGATGTAAACAAGCACTCATAACTTACGTATCCTTGGGTCTACTGCAATGAAACAATGATTTTCCAACTCCTCTTGAGCGGACGAATAAGATGATATACAGGATTTTATTGTTAGTCCTTTCCTTCACCAAGAAAGAGACATTAAAAATATTTACGGAATTTTTTCAACAATACGCAAGTATTTCACCTAATGTATTCAATGCTTTATATTGTAAATTTAGGCTTGTACGATTATGTCCCTTTTTTGCAGATCCGGTCACATATATGTATGTTAGATACTTATGTATTTTTCCAAACATTTTAGTATTGACTAAAGTTTCTATAATAGATATACCATGGCCACAAGCACTTTGTCTTATTAAGCCTGAGGACAAAGGCGTGTTATCAGGAGATTCCCGAGTGGCAAGTAATAATAATATGCCACTCAGGTGTGCTCACCTATTAGATGAAAAGGCAAACCTGCATTCGCCTTAGTAGTTTTATACAAATGTATCGAACCATCGATCATGGGTTTAAAGTGTGTACTATATGATACTCGCAAAATGTTATTCATATGTCATTAAGCCTGTACACAATACTGTTCTACACAGGCAAATTGTGGTGTTGCTGATTTTAGCGGTAGAATAGTGACAATGCTGGGTATCACTTGGACCTATCCTAATAAATGCCTGGTCTCAAACAAATCCTGCATTTGTTTACGGGCTGGGTCAAAATTCCTGGGCAAGAAATAAGAGCCCAGGCTTTTATTCGAGAAATACAATTTGTTGTGCTACTTATAAAAACAATGCATCATGTAGGTAGCTGTAGCCTCAACAGTGTATAAATTAATGTTACATGTTATGCTATGAGTATATAATGGGGAGGGAGAGTATCGAACTACATATACACTATAGACTGTGAAAAATGAACCCGTAAAGTAACCTGCATACCTTCGTTTCTTCTTGTAAACCTGACCGCTGTTGATTGCTCAGATTTAACACCTTAAATGTTTTAACGGGTGATCCGTATGGAATTGCAATGGCTGAAATTCCATCTAGCCGTGTCACTTTAAACTGTCGAGGCGAGGCATGGGATGGCAACCATGATGAAATCTCTACCATGGTGAAATATCAAAATCTTGACCTCGCTTGAACCTTGATGTTTGTTTTCAGGTTAGCTGCTTGTATCTTTCTCTTTGTACAGCGAGTTCCGTTGCGTGATGTACCATACTTTTCTCCGAGCACACCGTTCTTTCACTCAGTAGTCGCATGTACAAAGTGCACCCACTGTGCTTATAATTAAGTCACCAATCAACTAATCACCGAGTCGTTTGAATGATGCTATGAGACTTTACGGGCTCATTTTTCTCAGTGTATAGCGTAGTTCAACACTCTCTCCCCATTATATACTCTTGGTTATGCTATTTTTGTTTTTGTGTTAATGCATACAGAATTATCAAATTAATTAGTGATTGCAATTTCATATTTTGTAATGATTAATGAACTATTTGTAATTCCCTATTCCATTATTAAGGAGCTATTCGAACAAGCCACATTAACCCTCAAACTCACAAAGAACTTTTGGAAAATGCATGTTTACACAATATGGACATGCATGGCAACACTATGTGTGGTAACTCAATTATTATAGCCTACAACCGCACGATGTTTAAACTCTGTCCACTGTGCTGGGCTACTTGGAGAAGGTTAAATGAATACTGTAACTACAGCAACTTGCTTGTTATGAAGTGATGCCTGGAGCAACAGTGACTTGCATATCCGTGTTTCAAAATTCTAGCCATTTGTTTTAATGTCGATTGTGAGTTTACTCATGTGAATCAGTGAAGAAAGGTGACAGAAGGAAAACCTTACCCAGTTATGGACTCCCTATTCATGGCGAACACAATGGTTCAAGTTGCAACTCTGTACTGCATTGCGTTGATAAGTTACAGCCATTTTTGTAAGCACCTGTAATTTATTTTTACCAATAGTTGCTGTATTAACACTAAGAGTGTTTATTGAGCAAATGCTCCATGAACAAACAACCCAGTTACCACAGAGATTCCATTATCCACATGTACGTTATCAAGAAACCATGATGCACTACCTTCAAATCAACACCTACACAGTAGTGGAAAAAGAAATGAGACACAAAGGCAAGTTCATGAGACATGATAGCAGCTGTGCATGCATGGTGGTCGAAAAGGCACATCTCAAGCTTAACTGAATGATGTTGAACAGTAAAAAAATCAATTTCTTAGCCTTATCCATAAGCTTTGTCTGCATGTATCAGCTATAGTTAAGCAAGAAAGTAATTAAGATTTCATGAACTTGTTGGAAGTATTTCAAGTCACTCTGTATAGACATGATTAGGCTTGATTTTGCCTCCTTCTTAACTAACCCATTCACCGCTACAGATGCTTTATGCAAGGCCATTAATCAGTAAAGTGAAATTACCAATTAGAGTGTTAAAACTTGTCTAGTCTATATTTATGTTCACACATAACACCAGATAAGATATGTGCATTGGTCGCTAGAAGACACTAATAATTGTGACTGGTTCTGTGAAAACCCAACATAATGGCGTATGCCTAAATTTTCAGTATAAGCCATTGTCAATGATTGCAATAGAGGATATGAGCATTTATTATTTGAATGAAAAATGATCAATATAATGAGATTAACGGTGTGCCCAAGAATTTTTGATGGTGAACAACTATCGTGAATCCCATACACAAGTACGGGTAGCAAATGCAGCTCAGACTATAGCTCACCATATGAACTAAGGATGGGCTACTCATTCCAGTTACTCTGTTATACACATAAAGGAATCTATCATTATGGAGAAACTCTTGTAACCGGTTTACTTTTTGCAATTCGCACTTTCTATGCATGCCTACAATACATTCGTTCACTGTCGTGATGTCACATTTTTTATTAGAATGTTTTCGGTTGTAGAGTTGTGCATATCCTCTATTGGTAAAATATTTGCATGATTGAAAAAGATTTGTAAAACTTTTAAACGCTTTGTGCTTTGTGAAGAAACCTGGATATCATCTTGTTCGCCTACTCAAGAGGAGTTTGAAATTCTTTGTTTCATTGCAGTGGACTAAAGGATACATGAGTTATGATGGATTGTTTACATCACATCGAAGCGATCATATGTGTTCAATCTTTCTTCACTGATTTCGTCTCTGTATGTATTTCTATGATCCCTAATCGAACTTAAAATTCCTACTTTTCCTGTTTGTTTACTTTTATGTCACATAATTATCTGGTAAACTTGCGCATACCACATCTGATACCAGACATCATAAGCAAATTTTGCATTTGAACACATGCCATGACTATCAGTAATTGTAGCAAAAATATGCCGTGTCCATTTCAACTTCACTTTCAATTCTGCCCATTACACAGTATTAGAAGTTTCCTTGAGTTTATGTGCATGCATGCATAGTTGTTCAAATGCCTGACCTCTAGTGAATTGTTTCAAATATATGTACATGAACTGGTGATCAGGTATTGGACTGGTTGACTGTTTTTTAGAGTATGTGACTGCTCTATTAGAGTATCTTGATATTTTTAACCATGTAAATATCTCCGTGGTTTATCTAAAAGATTCTTACGTTACACTATTATAGTCAATTTTTCTTGGAACTTATCCAGTTATTCTGGAATATTCCTTAATTCTTTCAACTACCAAAATTATTCTGGCACAATAGATGCATGCCTAACTGCCAAGCTAAATACTGGGTCTGAAATATTTTTTGGCAGAAAAACTTCATGACCCCTACTATACAGTACTACCATTCTGTATGACACAATTGTATGATACGTATTCATGTGTATATCTTGTAGGGACATGATATTCCCATCTGGTACTAGTCCAGTTGTTATGGAGGATGATCAGTGAGAGCCATCACCCCATCATGTCAGTGGTACAGGACAAGTGAGTACACCAAGTGATTGTGTAGTGAATACTGTATGGTGTGGAATATTTTGATGGGTGAATGTGTTGATGGAAGAGATAGTCCAGAACCTCATAGAATGGACACCTTGAAAAGTGGACACCTTGATTCTCAGACACACCTGTTACATGATGTGTGTATTATTAAAGGAAATTTTTAGTTCGAGTAGGGATCAAAGAAATGAAGAGTAGTGGAACAAGGGAGGTCACCTACATCTGCAGACATACTAGTGGACCTTTAATCCCTACTTTAGTCAGATTAAATGTCCACTAGTATGCATATTTTCAGGTGTAGGTGACCTCCCTTTTTTCACTACTATTTTTTTTTTTGCTTTGATCTGTAATCAAACTTAAAAATTCTTAATTTTTCTTCTACTTGTTTGTTTACATTTTCTTTTTTAACGACTGGTGAGCGTGTGCATACCACATTAGGAGAAGGAATTATTTGTTTTTGTCTGAACACGTGCCCCAACTGTCAATTACTGAAATAGCGAAGTGGGAATTATGCTTTGTTTTCAGCTATGTATGTTCAGCCAGTTACACAGCATTACAAACAAAGAACACTACGAGAAGAACCTCTGCAATCAATCCAGTCATAATGGAAACTCCTGTTCCAAACATAGGAAGCCATCACGCAGCGCTGGATAGCGCATATATTAGAATGACAAAGGTTTTGTCACCTGAATCATCTCACTGTTAACTGAAGTCCATTGATTTATATACCGAGCTTCATCAATTACTCTAATAGAGTGCCCAGTAATGACAAAATACCCTAATAGAACAGTCGCTTTTGTAATTCAGGTAGTCAAGATGTTCGCAAAGCAGAGGTTCAGATAAGCAAAGATTTATATACTAATTTTTAAAATAGTGATGTTAATACCCATCAATTCTTTGAGTTGTAGAATATGTTATTGTGTTTCATGTAGCTACTGTTGGTTTGTGTCTTTGTAGCCAAGGACCAGCAACATCACAAGACATCATCTTAAGACTCATCGTGTAACTTGTGCTGGTCACCTTAAGGGATCAGTCCAACAACATAACACTATACACCATATTGTGAACAGCATTCCTATGAGATGTATTTTATCATGATATTATTTGGTTTACGTGTTTGTTGTAGTAAGTGTATTGAAAAGGTTTGTCACTGTGTATGAACCTCATTAGAATGTGTGCATGTTTTGTGGAATGTGTACAGCTGGGTATGTGTGTCTAATATCCATTGGAAATGGAGACCAGAATGAGTATGCATACAAGATTTTAAAAATTATGGCAAGGCCTAAGCTAGCGCAATTAGAGGCATAACAGTAAGATGAAGTTACTCTAATAGAACAGTCACCATGTGTTCAAAATAGCCTAATAGAACGTTCACAAAATTAATGTGCTCGAGACTCTAATAGAGCTGTCAAGATACAAAAGCCCAATAATTTATTATTATGTGGACAATAGTAAGGCACAACTGCATAGGCATTATACAATATGGATTGCAATTACTGTAATATGCTTTTTTTTTTGGTGTAAAATGATTTTTGTATGCAAAATTTGTACGAAAATTTCTTGCATGAAAATTTATACTACTTTAATAGAGCAGTCATTTATGTAAACCATACGAAAATTTTTAAGGAATTTTTTGCACAGAAATAAAGCAAATTACAGTACTTTAACAGCCTCCCTTATCCAGTGATGGATCTAGCTATAGGATTTTGGAAAAGTTCCAGGGTTGCTGAAAATTATAGGTATAAAAATCCAAGGGTATGGGCCTGAGATGTAGAGGCGCTGAGGTTGGGTTTTAGGCTAATTAATTTATAATTAGTTAACAATCACAGTACACCCAATGCTTTTTAACTATGCTGTAGGGAGAAATTACTTGACTGCTCTATTAGAGTATCTCAATCACTTTTAATGCAAAAAAAGGCAGGTGAAAATTAGAGTGTTACTGAAAGTTTAATAGCTACAATGGATGCTAGTTCGATGCGCTTACATGCAGTACAGTGGTATATAGCATTTAGCTATGATGTATGTCTCAATATATACACCATTAATAAAGTCACAGTACCATGCATCTGAGGGATAGGTAACGACCTGAAATTTTGTAGATCATGATCACCTCTGAAATTATTTCTGAAAGATGAAACATTGTCTAAAATTTGTGCAGTTTGAAAGAGGCAGTTTGAAAGAGGCAGTTTGAAAGAGGAAGTTTGAAGATGTAACGAAAAATTTATGGAAGTTTACAAAGTCTAAAATTTACGGGTTTACTAATTTTAAAATTAATTTATTTGAACTGAAATTAGTATTGAAAGATGAATATTGGCAGTCGTATTTCTGAAAGATGAAATATGGGCAATCATCTTTGAAACTTTGTAGACGATTTTGGCTCATTACCTATGTACCCTCCACATGCACCAAACTAAATTCAAAATGAGCTTTTTGTTGAAACCTAAGAAACCACCTAGATCCACCACTGTTATCCGGACCTCTATTATCCAGGCACCTCCATTGTCTGGACAGCCCAAATTAGTCATGTGGCTTTTGAAGTTTGGTTTATGAAAGCACAAGGAGGATGCCTATTATTGCTTCCAGTAATAACTTTGCTAGGTGATACTGAATGGATTTTTACAGCCCAGGGGAGTGACCATGAATGTTCTGTAGTGACTTCCCTTTCTGCCCACTAAACTGCATATAGAACTAACTGATAGCAATAAGGCCATGAAAAGTTAGTTATCACTAGTTCCCTTGCTTCCTGGTTGTTTTTGCTGAATGAATAGCTTTATACACATAGACTTTATTTGCGACCAGACTTGCAAAAAGGAGTCTTCCACACATATCCAATTCTATGAACTTGGAAGACCACACCTTTGTGTTCAAGAAAAATACGAACTTGAAATTTTCTCCATTTACTAAGTTATATTGGCGCTCACTACTGACCAGGTTTCAAAGCAATACCTTTATCCAACAGTTATGAATTGTCAAAGTTTGCAAATTTTGATGTGTGTGGAAGACCCCTTTCTCAATTCCGGTCACATTTTCCCTATAATTCCATGTACTGCTATGTCAAATGTAGTGTAACCTCAGACTGCAGGTGTAAGTATAGTTAGGTGTTTGGCTGTGCCGGGTACTTTCCTATTAACAAAGTGATTACTTTGTCATGCCTGCAATTTACAACAGGATGCACTGACTGAAAATTTGTACAAGCACACACACATTAATACTGTTAGCTACAGAACACAGTATTATTATAGCTTAGAAATCTACTACACAAAGCAGGCATATAGCACATTAATGTATAATAGTATTTTGCTTGTTTATTATAATTATTAATATTATAATTGATTTCAAAATGTAGGAGAGCACGTACATTAGGGCCTAATGTAAATATAGCTATAGGTAGTGACATCAAATCCCTGTATGAATAATGAGAATTTTTCTCCCATAAATTGCATAAGAGTGACATAATAATATGGTTCTGCATTCTGTATACGGTATTTATATATATAGGATCATCATAGTGTTGAAAGTTGGTGCGCTTCTGGTGAGTTTTTCATGATCAAAGCAGAGAGGTGTTTGGTTAAGCTCCAACGTAATTTCTTTCTATAGAAAACCTACAGGAGAATACTATTCATTGCTCGCCACGTGGAGAACTGGTCCAGCTCATGAGTTGAATGGTTTTGCTCACTGTAAAAACAACTTAAGTGTCTATGATATTATTATTGGTGATGCTACACACCTCATAATACATTCTGCATACATCACTTGTTTTTGGTTAGTGCCATATGGCTACCAATGGTGCTCATGAACCACCTACTTGTTAGTTACTAGCTATTACGTATACAAAGGCAAAAGTGGTAATCTTATATCAAACTGCAGCATTTTTCATGCTTTACAATGTGCAATAGCTAAAAAATTATTTTCTTCTACTTTTAAAAATCATGTGACCTTGCTACTATAGGCATGTGCACTCTTTACTACTGTAATGTGAAGGCTATCATATAGTTGAACCTGTGAATAATATAATCACCTGAACTGTAGCTCTGGAACTTTTAGGCCTAGTACTCTCCCAAATTAGCTTTGTGTTGGCCTAGCTAGTGTTTAATTTTTCTGAAGTACTGACGTAGCTACAATTATAAGCATAATAATGCTAATAATGAGGTTGAATGCATGATGTTATAAAAAGTAGCATGATCACCGTAGATAGTCAAAAGAATTCATTTTGTATATTCGTATGCATGTAAGTAAGTACATAAGTCTGAACAACTTGGTTGGCTTGGCATGTGCATGCATGCACTTTGTACTCTCTACTACATAGTGAGGGCAATACACCGATTATCATTTTTCCCATACAAGTATAGGAAATTGAGAGCAACATAATCCTGATTTTATCTGTGGTCGACTAATGATCACTACTATGATAATCTAATCCCTAATCTATGAGACAGCTGGGACATAAGTCGACTCGATCACTGGATTTGTTTTAAGCTTCTGTCACGTAATACATAACATACCAGCATCTACTGGTATACTCTATACTATTCATGCAACTGCACATGCTTGCAATTGCTCAATCATAAGTAATTAATTTTGAGAAAGTAAGCCTGCCCTATGTTGCAACAGTCACATTGATGATCTTTTAAATATGATTCATCATTAAACAGTCAAACCCTACAATTTTTCCTTCAACAAAATTAAATCCAAACCTGGTTGTCTACTTCATCACAATAAATTATATTATTAGTCACTATCCCACTAGGGAAAGTGATACTAAAATTCTGCTGAATGTAGAAAAAAAATTGACCACGTGGTGACTTGATCCACAGATAGCTTGCAGTCTACAGCTAGGCAAGTGCCTGAGGAGCCACACAGCCTGGGATCCAGGATTTCCTCTGCATTCAACCTGTACTCAAACATCATGAATTCTTGTAATGATACATAATAAAGTGGGTGTACTTAAAAGATATTGGATGCCATAGTGGTATGCATGCATTAAGCCAAACCCTATACAAACACTGAGCTTGTTGCACTATGGACAATCACTTGTAAATCTGTATAAATGTTGATTTGTACCACTACTATAGCTAGTACTATACCTATACAGGACCACTCTATTTCAGCAGGTACCTGGGACTGTGCTAATGCACATCACGTGAAGTACATGTCCTCATTACAGTGTTCTGATATATAGGACCATGGACAAGTGTCCTGATTACATGGCTGCGTTCAAAATTTTAAACTGTCCTTTACAGTCACTGGCCAGTGGAACTAGATTTGCAGGTTCATGTATGTAACTGATTTTGAGGTATATAGTATACTCTAATAGAACATTCACCTTCTACACAGTTGTTCCATATGGTGCGTATTTGCATAATTATGTATAGTAGCACTTTTACATTGAATACCGATGAAATCCCGAGTCACAAAAATTGCTAACTATATATGTGCTCACTGCTATAACCGTGAAGATAAAATTTATAATCGGATGCTTATTTAGTAGGTTTCTACAAGTCAAAGCTGTGCCTGAGTAGTGGCGTACATGTGCACGCCTAGTCACCTGTAAGAGTTCAGCTACAAAATTCATCCTGACAGGGTGATTCGTTGTAAAATGTGTGGAGTCAGACTCGTTTGGAAAAAATCTGTGTCATTCTTATGGAGGGTTTTCCCCATTGTATTCTTAATTCAAAGAGTTTGTTACCAGAAGTTGACTGTAATTAACGTATCATTATTACAACATCACAGTTCACTTTTCTTCAACTCATGCCATTATCTTATATCAATCACATGCACATTGACAAGCAGTACAGATGACATTAAATGTAGTAAACTAATCACAAAAAGTTTATAAATTACAGAAGATCATTTTTAGCAGAGCAGCAATTGTTTGTTGGTGGTGTATCATGTGATGCTCACTGGTAGTACAGCTCCAGGTTCATTCCATCATGAATTTCATCTGGTGAGATTAAGTTAAGGAACTCATTGGGCATTACTTAGTCCAATAGTTTTATTACACCACTACATAAAACTTTGCTGAAACTACCTCGTCGCTACTACCCAACATATCCAGCTATTTCACCAAACTAGTAGAGCCTTGCTTACCACCACATCCTTACAATCTTTCATTAGGTCACTATGTAAAGTGCACATCATGGTTCATCTTCATAACTCAACTAACATCAGTATCCTAGAAGAGCTTTTTGTTTTCAACCTTGCAGGAAGCCTGACAATGAGGGTTTACTCACTGTACAACAAAGTAAAGATAAAGATGCTGGAAGAAACAATAACTGCTGCGATGACTGACACAACATGCAACCCCAAGAAATCTTTCTACCAGCCAACTCTTGAAACCACTTGGTGAGAGTAATTGATACATTTTTGGACTCTGACATACAAACAACCATGACTATAAAGAATGGCATAACCACCCAAATATATTAGAAGAAAACAATATCAACTTTCATACCAAAAACTGTTGCTAATAATTCAACAAGTCCAGTATTTGCAATACTTATACTACTGTTGCTAATAATTCAACAAGTCCAGTATTTGCAATACTTATACTATAATAGAGCAGTCAATACTCTAATATAACAGTCAACCAGGTACATGTAATAATATTATGCACCGTGCATTGACATTGTTATTGCCACTGACACTAACCTCCAAGAAATATTTTAATGGGAATGACACAAGGCCCCAATAGTATACATGCTGGACAGCCACCACACCGTAATCATTGCATTACAGCATGGTTATATATAATTTAGCTTAGGTCATGAACCCCACCCACACAAAATAGCCACACCCACAAGCAGCAGGATACAATCCTCCAGAGTGATGTGGTTCTTGAAAACAGTGTACCTGTAATGATCACAAAATAGTTCAATACATTAAGATGTATCATAAATGAAACACTCAATATGCAGTATACATAATATTTCTTTGTCATATAGTGGCCAAGTAGACCCAAGAGAGGTTGCCTATATACTGGTAGAAGTGCTGGGCAGTATACCACAGTATTGTCAATTTGTTAGTTAAAAGGTATTCGTTTTAAAATATCCGCATGAATGTATTACGCTGTGAGTAAGGCCAGACGTCAGGTTTCAGGCATTTGATTTAAGTTAGGTGGTTTGGTGGTGACCACAAAATCCCTACCTAACATAAGATTTCGGGTTACAGTGTAGTGCCAGGTAGTTGGAAAAGACAGATATGGTTGGACACAGACATGGACGTGATTCGGACACAAACATTTTCTTTTACATTTACCGCATTTACTTGGTTAAATGCCGCACCTTCAATAGTAGCTGCTCTTAAATGGTGCCATAATTGATTTTGACTTTAACAACATTTTAAAACATCAAGTGATAGTCAAATTCAAATAGTCGACGCATTGATTTTAGCAGTATTGGTTAGGTACTCATGTGCTCAGAGTGATCAGCATCTATATTAACTAACTAATGCCCTTCAGCCAAGTAAAAATTGACTTGCATTGATAAAAATTTTAAAATGGTGACTAAATTGCAATTCACTAGCTGTTGCATGGTGCCATGCACCCACGTGAAGTTTACTTGGGACAGTTAATTCTACTGCACTTCAGCACCAGCAGATCTGTTACTGTTCTGAGTGAATACAGTAGCTGTGGTAGATTTAGTGGCTACTTTATTTCAAAGATATGTACATGATGAGCTAACAATGAAAATTTTTGATAGCAAATTTTCCTCATTTATATTGTGTAATAGTGAGAAAAGGAATGGGACACAGGGGAGGATGGAGGATGATGCATGCATTGTGGCTGCTGTGGTAGGTTATAAAGGCATGCATTAGTGTATGTGAGGATGAAATGTGAAGAAATCAAACCTGCAGTATTAATCATTTATTTTGCCCTGTGTTTTAAATTCGCCATAATAATTTTTTGTTGTTTTATAAAATGACCATGCAAGTATGTCGAGTCAAATTTTTAAAGATGATTGTTCAGCAGTGAAATTTTCCCAATTTACAGCAAGTGATGGTTCTTGGGTAGCATGTAAATTAGTGGTGTGCAATACAGGATAATATTTTCCGATCACGATTATTGCACACAACATATCACGATACATGGGTACATTTTTCTCTAATTATAGCTAAATCTATACCTAGGCTTATATCACGATATAATGATTCTATATCATATCACGATATAAAAAAGTTTATCATAATATATCAATACATATCACATATTGCACATCACTAATGTGAATTGCTTTTCATGCTGGCTATTACTTTATAACAAGAATCGTCTTTAATTTTATATAGCTATATTAAGTTGATCTAGTTTGAAAAGGTGGATATGGTTGGATGCAAACACAGACAGATATTTTCATTTACTTTAATTTTCATACCTTAACGATGTTCTGTATCTCATTAATAAGATCACCTGATTATAATGACCATGTCAAGTAGGTCCCAAACATAGCTAACACCCCGTTCACACTACATTCTAACTCGGGTAGAGCACGGTATGGCTCGAAACAAATTGCAGTGTGAATCAATCGAGCCATGCCAAAACAGGTCCAGCACAGCATGACAAGGAGAGGTGGGCTGGCACAGGTTGGCCTGGGATAGGGTGCAGTGTGAATGTATTCCGAGCTGGCCAACTCAGATTAACAGTATAACTTGCTTCTGTTGGCCACACAGTGAGTATACCATATTTCTATATTTATAAACCGTTAAAAATATTTCGTCGAAGCTAGCATCCGACGAAAATTTATTACGCGAAATTTTTTTACCAACATAATATTCGAGAAGTTGAATGAATTCGGTTAACTGCTTTCTGGCCACCTGGATCGAGGTTGCTGCGGTCTTTTAAAAACAAAGGCCTCCCTCATCCTAGGAGAGAAGGGAGCTGCCGATCTATTTTGCCGCACATTGGTAATGATGCCATCTGATTCCGTGATAGAAAACTACTACAGGACACATTAAATGGAGTATATATGCACAAATATGCAAGTTGATGAAATGAGCTTCTAGCTACAGCCATTTCACTCCAGTTCATTGCTTGACTTGTGACAGACAACTTCTGAATCTGGGGTGCAGCCTCCATGGCCGCGGAACGGAGACGCCACAATTCAGTTTTGCTGCTTGTCATTCTGCGTCTCCTGTATACAAAAAGGCCTCGAAAAAGACCTCAAAAAAGACCTCGAAAAAGGCCGTATAGAATTAATAAAGTTACGTAATTCACTGTTAAAAACTTTTTGTCACTTGAGGACACAGGTGAAAATTTTTTAACACGAAAATTTAACTCTTGAAAATTTCTCGCAGCTTATATTTATAGAAATACGGTATTCTATGCTTTAAAACTGTTCTTCAAAATGGCTATAACGTACTGTAGTTCTGGTAGACTTTGTGACAGTTACACTCGTACAACACATTAATATTCAAAAGGAGCACCACTAGCTTAAACATGGCGTCTATAACATTGTATGACATACTTCAGCTGGTTCTAAGCTTCTTCATTACAATTCTAATGCCTTTTTATTAAGCGTGTAAATAATCAAAAGCTCGTGCACTTGTCTTAGCTAATTAGTATTCGGCACTCGCACTATCAAGCTCGTGTCAGATGCAGTAGTGTGAACAAGTGCTAACCTGAGTTCAATAGCCCAAGTTGAAAACACTCTGGCTAACCTGGGATAGTGTGAACAGGGTGTTAGGTGTATTTTGTGACCTAATTAGCAAGACCACTTCATTATAGTGACCACGTCAAGTACGTAGGTCCCAAACATAGTTAAGGTATACTTCATGACCTCATTAACAAAGACCACCTCATTATAGTGACCATGACAAGTAGGTCCCCAAACATAGCTAAGGTGCACTTCATGACCTTAGTAACAAGACCACCTCATTATAGTGACCATGTTAAGGAGGTCCAAGCATAGGTAAGGTGTACTTCACAACCTCATTAATAAGACCACCTCATTATAGTGACCACATCAAGTAAGTCCCAAGCATAGCTGAGGTGTACTTCATGGCCTCATTAACAAGACTATCTCATTATAGTGACCTAGGTCCCAAACATAGCTAAAGTGTATTTCATGGCCTCATCAATAAGACTACCTCACTATAGTGGCTGCGTCAAGTAAGCATCCCAAACCCTTTTGACGTCAATACTTACTTGTGGCTTGACGTTACTGGATCTGAATGTAAATAATTTCCTATTGATTTCAAGAGTACAAGTACCATAATGTTTGATCAGAATAGCTGTCTACTGTATTATGGCAAGATGACAAATTACATAGCCTGCTTCTACACAAGCAGATGTACGTACAGTGAAACCTCACTTAGTGGCCACTATTAGTGGTCGGACTCCTGAATCCTTATAAATTTCAACACAAGTAATTAAACAAGGTTAATATCCAGGTTATGTGGAAACAAATTTTACGATACTTTTGTGAAGACATTAAGACTGTACTTTCTTCGAGTGAAACAAACTCTATGATGGCTTATATCTTCACCACTGGGAAGAAACACGCCAAATATGCTTCTACACAGCCCTAATAACTTCAGTATCAACTATGCTCCAGAAATTCCCATAGAGCCTACAGCTTTTGTCACATAATGCGGCAGAATAACATGGTCTGGAGCGTGAGCGATGTACGAGGGCTGTGTCACTATCACAGTTTTCCAAGGTTTCCAAGTTCTTGAAAATGCAAAGCATCTAATGCATGTACGAGCATGTATGTACATGTACATGTACAGTTGTACAATAGTGGTAGTGCTGGTGTTGTCTACACACACACGAGGAACTTGAACATGTCCATACAAACAACTCAACATCCACAAGACATTAGTTATGTGAATTTAACGAACTGTGCATACAGAAACAGTATTACTGCATGCCGCTTGTATTTACGGAAAACTTGTAATAAAACATGTAGTGTTCCACCTGCCTAAAAACCACTGTAGCTACACAAACACATTTAATATGAAGGGCTTCACATTCTCTACGAATCTACAGAATCACACCGCTAGTCTAAGTCTGGTTTTCTGACCTTCTGGAAAAGTGTTGATAAGCATTCAAAATTTTGAATGATACTATTCTATAACTTAACCCACCAACAGGGCATTGCATTGCCTTCCACCATTTTAAGCCAGAACACTTTGTCAAACCTGGAGGGACGAAACCAACTCTTAAGCTAAATTCTGTGCCAATAGTATTTCCTTTCACTACATCAGGAGGCTGAGCAAACCTAGAGAAACTATATTACAGCATTCTTTGTTGATTAACAAGTTAGCATTTGGGCCCAGAAGCAGTCAAGTATATATACAGTACAATAATGAAGAAGCAGTGTTAACTTGTGTCAACATCTAATGCATCTTGAGTGGCCTAATGTATTTCGCGGACTGGACTCACGGACTGGACTCGCGGACTGGACTCACGCACTGAGCTGGAAACAGTTTTTAAACAATAATCTAGACATTATCCATCTCTTGCAACACTGGAGACACCACTATCCAGCTACAACTGCTAATACTGCTCTTCCTTACAAGTCAACAAACTAGCGTGTGCACTAATTAATTAGAATACATTTACGATACACGAATACTAGCAGTGATAAAACGTGATAGAGGCCATTGTTGTAGCTTAGATGTTTTTCTTTTGTTGCTCCAGTACTTATAGCACTAGTGTTAGGGCTGTAGTGATGAGCCAGTTTATTTGCATAGCCCCATCACCTCGCCGGGCGGTGCCCTACAGCTACCCTGCTAAGAATTGTCACTGGCTCATCTCTACAACCCTAGCACTAGTGCCAAACCAATAAAGGAAAACATCTACGCTAAAACATCATTAATTTTGAAGTGGAGATCCGATGGTATAGGAATGGTGCAGCGAGTGATCTCCTGCCTAATGTATGGAAATGGCTCCAGTAAGCAGGTATGTATGTATGTATGTATGTGTGAAATGTGTGCATTTTGACTGCTATATAGATGTACAACTGTTTCCAGCCACTAATAGTTTGCCTCTCCCATACTGGAACCATGGACCAGATGAAAACGCTAGCAAAGACGTATGATACTAAAGTTGTGGAATGGAAAAGCAGTTTGGCTGGAACTATTCAGGTATAAATTGCTACATACAATTGTTCGTGGATTGCATAATTATGTTGCTACACTGTAGGCTGGCATCAAGAGGAAAAGAGTAATGTTAGATTGGGTTGAAGGAACTGAAGAAATTTCAGATTGCGAAAGTAGTGATGATGAAGATGAGGTAGTGAATAATGGTGGCGTTGCTAGTAGAGCAAACGATAATGACAATGGTGACCATGATCAACGTTATGATAATATTCACAACAATTGCATAAGTCGAGGTGCACAATCTGCAAGAAGCCATGATGACAGCTCAATTGGACGGCTGGAAGGTCTTACAGCAGTAGTTGAAGACTGGCATGCAAGATTAACACTGATGAGAGTATGTTTATAATTCTTGATCTTTATGTTTCGTTTGCTAGTTATTGTGCATGAAGTTCTTGTATTTACAGTACTGATTCATGTGTAATTCTGTAGGTTATATGGAAACGCTTATTTTGTACGAACTCCGCTGCAGAGAAGGGTACGTTGTATCGACTGAAAAATTTGCTACACTGGAGTGCAGTTCCCAGACCCTGGAGACAACATGAAAGCAGCAGAAGACTTCCTACAAGTGGTGCTGCAAGGGTATATTGCAGCTGCTGCTGAAACAATATGCACTGCCTCAAGTAGAGACTTAAGCCTGGATGATTATTGTTGAAAAATTTGTTAAAATTTCTTTGCCATCACCATCAAGCCCTGAAACATTTTTATGTATGCCACAGAAGTTATGACTCTAGGGTTAATCTGGGAAAATTTTCATGATGCCACTCGAGAAGGGGATGGAGAGCGACTTATCAGAATTTCAAAATTTTTGCTATTGATATTTAAAGCAGCAAGGCGAAAGAATTACAGTATTAAAGCTTTGAACCTGGAATTGCAAATTAACTATTATTCTTTCACCTCGACAGGCTGCTCAATTGAAGTGGTCTAGATGTATCAATACCACAAACATCATTGTACGCAACAATCCAACAGATTTGCATCTTGAGCACTTGAACAGGCTCCTAAATACATGCGAAACATGGGGTCCAACATGACAGACAACAGTGTGAAGCTTGCAGCTGAGTGTATTCAAGTAGTACACTCAATCTGTTCAAAGTTTGAGGAGTGTACAAGCAAAAGTGCACCAAATTCTAACACACACTCTGTCCCATCTATTCAGCGGGATTTTGAGCTTGTTGTTCAGTGTTTGAAGGACCAACAGGTGTATAGCCTCACACGTGCATGTAAGCACTCATCATTCAAATTTGCCAATAATTTGTTGCAGCAGCTAAAGTACAAGAACTTCATTACTTGGTTAACGCAAAGTACCAGACTAAATGGAACTGTGACATAAGTTGTAAATTATTATTATAATTAATTTAAGTATTTTGTACAAGCTATACATGTACAACTTTCTTTACAAATGTCACAGCACTTACACTGTTCATCCAAAACTTCATTGTCAGTATAATAAAGAAAATTTTTAAATAGCTTATTACGTCGGCATCCTGTTTTGTTAGTACAATATAACCTCATGGATTGTTGCAGATGGTTCCCAGCACTTCCATACAATAGCAAGGCAACAGATGAATTTCGGTCTCGTCCAGCTCTGCCAGATTCTTGAACATATTGTACCAATGACGACGATGGGCCCATGTGAACTACATTACTAGTGATGTGCGATAATAAGTTTGCAACTATATCGATTGATCACGATAATTGCATCACGATACGATAGTTATCACAATGGTAAATCCAAATGATAAGATGCGTAATGCACTAATTTTAGTTATTTTCTATGACTATAGGTAAACGTACATCCTGTATACCCGAATTTACATATGTCCTGCCAAAATACAGCAAAGTGTTCAATCCCAGAAAACAACATAATTGAATAAACAAATTAATGCTTTAATTGTTCGAGTAATTCTGGCGAGGTAAGAATGTATAATATTGGTGCTCACGATAATCACAAGCTATTATCATATCACGATAATGAACCACTGCGATATGATTATCACACTATTGATATTATTAGGGGAGATGATTTTCAACTTGCTTTTACTCAAATTGGGGACCTAAGAAGTATTATACCGAAAAATGCTCATGTGCTGGCTTTAACTGGAACCACCACACCTGATGTATTTGACTGTGTCATGAAAAGATTGTCCTTGAAAGATCCTGTTGTTACTGGACTCTCTCCTAACCGTGATAACACTACATATCATGTTGAACCTTTGCTAGCAATAGCTCACCTCTGTGATATGTTTGCCACGTACATTCGTACCAGTCGTACCGAGTTCCCTAAAACTTTGTTAAACAATTGGAGAATGTTCACAAATGTACCGAACACTAAGAAGATTGCTTGGTGAAGATTTCTCTGTACCGCCCGGCTTTCCAGATTTCCATAAACACCGTCTGGTGGATATGTACACTTGGGCATCATTTGATCATATGAAAAGAAAATTTTAGAATCATTTATGTATGACAGAAAATGGCAAATTGAGGTTATTGATAGCTACCAGTGCATTTAGCATGAGTGTTGATTGTCCTGACATACGTAATGTATAGTGAGTGCTGTAAATATGTTATGTGAATAGGAATACCACATAAAAGGATACTCACTAAGTCTTTATGCAATGGACCTCATCGACAACTAAAGCAACCATATTTTTGGTGTATACTGGCGTCAATAGCATCAATCTATACTTGCGGTTTTTCAAAAGATTCTCCGAACTAATATACAGTAGATGAAGATCTCCCGAAAGAACTCTTTTGTCAACATTGGGATCAGTCTGTGATTCTCCAACAAATTCTGCTTTTATCCCTCTCTGTAAAAAATTTTCTGTTGCCCAATCATGATCGCAGTAAAGGGTGATATGCACACAATAATAGCATTTCCAGTCCCTACATGTTCAATACACCAAATTGAAGTAATGGAAATATAATACATGAGCATACCTCTGAGCTTATCATACACATTTGGCAAAATCGCATAAATAATGGACTTGCTATAGTCCATTGGAAGAGCGTCTTTACCAGATACGAATGCCTTTAATGCCTCTTCTTGCTTTGGCTTTAATAATCCAAAGCCAGCATCCTTCACTGCTTCTTCCAAAGCAAGAGTGAGCTCTATTTTGCATTGCTAGTTCTAACAATGGGCACTGTAGACTGCAAGAAGCCGGACTATGTAGCAAGTTTAAGTGGTGGTCATCGCCACCTATTGTTTTCGGCCTCTGACCAATCATCGCCTACCGCTACTAAGGTAGGAGCCAACACAGATTTTGGCAGTGATTGTACCAGACTCTTTTATTTTAGCACGCTGCAGGAAAAAAAGGGTCTGGCAATGCAAGACTGTAGTAGAACACAAACAGGCAATGAAACTTTCTAATAGAACAGTCACCCATGCACTCTGAAAATTGCAGTGTTTGAACAGAGGGACAGAAAAACATGTACAGTGGAACCTCCCTTAACAGTCACCTGAGTTGGGCGGTCACCTCAACATAACAGCCACGTGACTACGCTCCCGACCAATTCCCAATCAGTTTGTACAGAAATAGTTTGCATTAAACGGTCACCTCTATAACACGTATAACAGCCAGCTTTAGCAGTCCCGAACAGCACCTCGCTATACAAAAGACCTCGCACAAAGCAGCCAGCTATAGCCATTACGGTGAGTAAACTAGCTGCACTACTTCATACTTCTGTAATACGGAAAAGTTATAAACTCACAGTATAGAAAAGCTCACGGCCACTCCATGGCTTTGCTTCTTCGTGTGATTCTAATTAAAGCTTACCTCACGATCTTGATTCCTGGATTTGTAATTGTTTAGTTAACATTAACAGTTCACTGTCTTTAAGGAAGTCTCTGTTTTTACTTCAAAGACTTTGTAGCTAGGAATCATAATCAGCTCAATTGCTGTCTCCAAACTCAGAGTAGCTTCAGGCTCTTTTCTGCTAATTTGTCCGCTGTGTAAGTAGGCGGTGTACTGGAGCGTAGCTAAATGCATTTTTATGTAACTAAACCTGAGTTTATAAGTCCCTGGAACCTTTGTTTAAAGGCCAAACCTCGGTTTATGGCCTATGGCTGCTTTATGGAGGATATTGAGTTAGGCAGCCACCTCTCCATAAAGGCCAAATATTTCTGGCCCGAAGGTGACCGCTTTAGACAGGTTTCACTGTAATACATTAATGTGTGAAGATTAACATTCCTCTAACAATGGCGGTGGCTTTTCTTTCCATGCTAAATACCACAGTCCCAAAATTCCAATATACATAATTCTTTCCTGTTAATGCCCAAGTGAGTTGTGTGCTTGTGGGTGGTGATATGGTTTGACTCTACCTGCACCGTGCACCCATGTGAACATGTGCATGTAGAAGCATCCAACACAATATGCAAGAACATTGAGGTACTGAATACTATATTGAGCTGCTGTATGGGTCATTTATATATGTAAGATTAACTCTGAGGTGATCACTTCAAGTATGAGTGTATCAGGAATTGTGAATGCTTAACCCTTTGAATCTGGAATTAATTGAATTATTTTTTAACATGAAATAAAGTAATACGTAAGTGCAAACTATGGGCAGAGCATCAGGTTTCTATTACTGTACAACAGGATATTCTTATACATGAAATAAAACCTATACTGCAGAGCTCTCCGAGCGCACTGTCAAACTGCCAGTACAACACAGATTTTGTCCTGCCAAAACATAAAAACGTACTGGTGCCCAGTTTTAAGCTCTCAGTACTCAAGATGCTATAGTCATGCCAAAAGTAATGTAACCATGTCATAAAATAATGTAACACAGTGTTTCTAGTCAAGTAAAATAGTTTTTAAGCTATTAAATAAAACTTCATGCATCCCACAAGTCAACGGATAGCATGGTTTTAAATTCATTTTACGAATTCATAGCTGACAAGTACAAGTAGGCTGGTGTTCAAACCTCACTGTTTTGGCTTGAGGTAAAGCTTGTGGCCACAAACGATAAAGAAACAGCCAAATTAAATATTGCTGACTTTGTAAGGCTTCTCTCCAGCTGTAGTGTACATAGCACTCTGATTTATCCAGCCACAATGCCCAGACAACAATAAAATTAACCAGACAATATGCAATGTTGATCAGAAATTGGCTGATTGTCAACATTATTTCGAGCCCTAACTGTTACAGTAGCTAATTTCATGCACTACAGTAAGATGTAAACAATTTTAAACAACACTAAAGAGTACTTGAAGCAATGAACAGCAGAAGTTGTCTTTGCTGAAACTTGACAGTATTTTCAATGTTACTAGCGTCCATTATATAATCATCTACTGCATGCCACTACACATGACGATTCTAATGGTGCATAGTTTAACGCCATACCACCAAGTATTGTAAAGATATTCCTAGCAGTGTACAGCCATGGCAGACACTTGATGAAGAATCTTCACTGATAGAAAAAAGGGACATAGACATGGAAATCCTGTAAATGCAGAGAGTCTTGAATTTAGGGAAAATATACCAGACCAGTGGTCCTCTAGTAAAATGTGGTCTATATAAACACCAAAGAGCCACAACACGATAGGTCCAGAACTTCCTCTGCATACTAGCCAAACGCAACCTGATACTAGATACTAGTGTTAGAAATTAGATCATGAAAATAGTACAATAAGATGGTCCAAAAAAGCTTGTGAAAAATGGTGAAATCAAAGATTGCGGCCAAGAAATGACTGTAACTGCAGCATGCTAAATCATAGACACAGTAGTTCAATTGTTTTCAGGCTTTAAGCTGGCCACCTCTCTTGTAAACAGCATGTACAGTAATATCAACTTTTACATGTGTATGTATTTGTTGTATGAATGTTCTACTGGAATAACTGTTCTATTAGAGTGTCTTGACTGCACATGTTAAGCTTTTGGATATCAGGAGCCAATAAGCACATCGTACCTCTGTGGTACTTGTGGCCTGGCACTCCTACTGTAACTGTTACTCTGATTAATTTGCAGCCACAGATATATTTTTAAGTTGTGATACACCCCCGTAGACTCTCCACATCAGCTTCTACCCATACAATACCACTCAAACGCAATGTCGTCTCACGAAAGTGCAAGCAATTAAAACACTTCTTTATTAATGGGTGTGACACCTGTTTCGCTTGCAAGTACTTGTAACTCAACGTTTCCTGCATCAACCACCTATAAGTGCTGATGCAGATTATACAGGTGTACATGTAGTTTGTAAAAGTAATACCCTTCAAAAAAAATTCCTTTATGCCACGTCCAATGACAGTAGAGCTGTATGCATATACTCATACGCCTCTTCATAGTTTCATTCCCTGCTACATGCTGTAATTCGATCCACCCATTCAAAAACACACCAGATATGTATATGACTGGCTGAGCAAAAAGCCGTCATTTTTGCAAAATTATAAAAACTTAGATAAAATTAGCATGCACATTTTAATTGCTTTGGTACAAAATGACACAAAGCTCATCAACAACCTATATGGTGTCCACCAACGGATCAGTCAGCTCATAGAGTAAAAAAAAAATTGCTTCGTGTTTTGTAAAGTAAAAGGTATACAATTTGGATGGGAGCCTATTTACTAACGTTTACCATCATTTCTTTGTTGGAATGTGCAAACAGAGGAGTACAGGGAAAACATCATACTGTACCTTGAGCCATTAAGCCAAGTCCCAATTTGCCATTTATGTACAAATCAAATTAAATTTTATTGCGTGTAGCACTGTAATTCCAAGACATACAACAGGAGACTGTGGCTGTCCACTCCTTTGTTACTATAAACAATAGCAAAACAATAAAATGGAATTCGAGGAATAAGCAAAAATGATAGCTTGATTTTTGCTTTGGCTCTTCGTTTGATGGCTCTTTGTAGCAAACTATTGTATCTGTGCATGCATGTTCTTCTTTGTAATTCTGAAACAAGACATACTCCCACAACTCTCCACACTGGTCACTAATTTGATAAACAGTACAGGAGATAAACAAATTACTGAGCAAATTAACTGTTAGTATAAACACCCAACATTCACACATAGCACTCTATTCACTTTTCAGCTGAAATATTTTCATTCAGTAAAACTGTCTGTTCATGGTGTCTACCAATGAGAGATCATACATACAGGTTCATGTTTACTTAGTGACAAATAGAGATGTACTGAACCTACTGATTTTTTACTGATACCAATCCGATCAGGAAATTTAAAACTGATTGTACTAATTTGACATCTAATGATGGACCATCAATTTGGCTGCACCATTATTTTGAACTTTGAGTGGTGATCAAATTCAAACAGTCGCTGCATCAATTTATTAAAACGAAGATAATAAACACTGCGGCTTTTAACCAAGTAAATACGATAATTATTTATGTGTGTAATGACTGATATGTTATAGGTAGCATTTTATAATCTCACACTAAGCTATTGGTCAAATGTGTTACTCGAATAATGATCACAGTATTGTTACTGGAATCAATACCAATGATGATGTGGCCTCAATTACACCACCCAGGCAATCACAAATACATGTACTTCAATGCATGCTCCTACTGAGACTTGCTTGTAGGTAGAAATTTTTATAGAACTTAGCTACGGAGCACAGAATGAATAAGTTTGAAGACATGGTGATATCTCTAGTCACAACCCTTATTTAGATAACCATACAGTACGACATGTACAGAGCATATACCTAACCCAACAATTGGAAGGGATAAGTTCCATTAGATGTATACATGCAAAACATGACAGTTCAAATCTGACCCATATTATGTATGGACACATAGGTAACCCTTGTTCTACAATTTAACATGTTGTAGCCATTTTGTATGTAATAGCACATGTTGAGTTGACATTTGTTAGGAACTGGCTATTGTATAGGGGATACACAAAACAGACTGAGTACAATAACTCCTCACCATTTCTTCAACACAATTTTGTCCCATCTTGTGCCAGTCTGAGCAGCCACTAACTTCTTCAGATCACCTATTGTGTCATCAGGACTACACCATAGTTAAGGTGAGCAACTGGTAAACATTTAATATACTGCACTTTGAACCATGTACACTGAAGAGAGCCATTACTGCCAGACATGCCAACTCTCACACATTAGGCGTGAGTCTCACTGTTTGGCTAGTAATCTCACGCTCTCACGCCTAACCCTCTGTTTCTCACTCTTTCAGCTTAGTTCTCACGCCTGATCTGCTTCGTAATTAGCCCTGTGTTTAAAATTGGGCAGACCTGTGCTAATTTTTGTACTTAGAACATGCAGCGACCTTTTTTTTTTTGGTCTTCACTACCAAAAATCCTGGAGCTGCACTTGAATCTGGTCCACATTGCTGGTAGTGTTTGAGGTCTCACTCCTAAAAGTGTTCAGAGGTTGGCATCTCTATACTGCAGTCAGTGACTAAACACAACCATATTATGGGCATTACTGTAGCGGATGGTGGGCCAGCTTAAAGAACAGGCGGCCCCTAAATTAGCCCTAACGAATTCAGCATTAAAAATACTGTGATAAATGCTTAAGCAGACGGACTACGTGAGTTTCTTTCACGGTGTGTGTATGTCACAAAAAGGATACTTGCATTTCACTCTGACTTTCTTCCCCAGTCGGTCATTACAGGTTATCTCGATCATGACGGCGAACAAACACGAAGTGTGTTCTAATTAGAATCTAAAGTTATAGTAAGCACGTGTGAGCATTTCTCTCATTCAAGCAGTACAAGATTGATCCTCGCCCCTAGAGACACTCAAGTAAGCGATGGATGACGAAAGAATGTCAGAGGAAGTTTTAGAGCGTCTTGAGGCTCATTCTACATACTTTAGCTCAATGTTGGCCATGATACCAGCCAAGTATCTGCACGAGCAAGACGAAGGCGAGCAGTCTAAAAGAGGTGGAAAGTTTTTTCATAACAAAAGAGAGAGGAAGCCTAAACAGGCAATCAAAGAAGCAAGCAAACGTGCAAAGAGATTAAAACTTGACCCAGAACATAGTGATGGCCATGGTAAAGAAGTCACTGAGCAAGATAACCAGCCAAAGGTACCATCTTCAATACTTCAGGGGTTCAGCGTAGAAAACTCACACAGTGAGTCATTGGGTGACCTGAAAGAGAAACTACGATCCAAGATAGCCAGACTACAAACAAGACGAGAAGGTGTGCAGCCTGGTGGTGGCAAGAAAAAGAAAGCAGCAGTGACAACCAAGCAGGATAGAAAGAAGAAACCAAAGTCTAAAACAGTCACAGTTGCTAGTACTCCAGTGAAAAAACCAGCCGTAGTCAGAGAGGACGGCAAAGTGGTGTTTAGTAAATTTGACTTTACTGTTACATCAGAACCAAGTGACAAGGTAGATAAGAATAAAAAAGTTAACTACAAAAAACTCCTTGCCAAAGCCGAGGCAAAAGAACAAAGCTTAAAGGCCCTTAAAGAGAAGGATGCTAAGAGAAGTGAAGAATTAGAGGAAAAACTGAACTGGAGTAGAGCTGTTAGCAAAGCGAGAGGTGATAAAATCAAAGACGACCCCATTTTGTTGAAGAAGACAATTAAAAAAAAGCAGCAACAGAAGCGAAGTAGCCAGAAGAAGTGGAAGGCTAGGAAAGGTCAGGAGCAGAAGAGGATAGAACTGAAACAGGAGACAAGACAGAGACACATTAAGGAGAGGATTGATACCAAGAAAGCCAAGAAGATGGGCAAGAAAGTGAAAAGCAAAGGAAAGTCTAGAAACCCAGGTTTTTAATTGTCTTGAAAAAATTTTATAAGTTGATTGTACATAATTATGTGGAAATGGTAGTATTATGTATTGAACTAATAACCTGCACTAGTTGAGAGTATAGCTGCATGCGTACCAACAAGTCTGATGCAGATGTGCATTGTATGTTTGTAGGTGTAGGTATGTTAGTCTACCATACATGGGCTTGTTTGACACTTTCAAGAAAAGGTCCACCTTAACGTGCATGTACAATGTTGATGATGGAGAAGAGGCTGTGATAGCTTTGTTCATTCACAATGTGTTGAACCTATAGTATCTATATGTGCTGATTCGTCACTTGTATTATTACACTGTGTTGTCATTTGTGTGCATAATGACCTGCTTAATCAAACCACATGATAATTTTAGTCCAAAGGTAATGGGAATGCAGGTATCACTGCAGTACATACCTAGTGTTTCACATACATAATATTCAAGGTGGCTAGCATAGCTTGGTAGGTGGACAAGTGTAGTATTTTTCACACTGGTGGAAGTGGTTAGCACAAGACCAAAAGCCACAGTTTCTGACATGCCTGGTTTTCCCCCTTGTGTACTTTACTCCCATGTTTGGTCAGTCAATGAATCATGTACACACATGTTGACTACTTGGGGAATATCACATTGAGAGTTGACCTTTCCAGTAAGGCAAGTCCATGTTGGGGACATGGCATAGTTACTAGTGTATACTGTACTACTAGTACTGTACACTAGAGCTGAAACAGATATCACTATAATAGAAATCTGTTGCAAAGTTTGCAACTGTTTAAAGCCATAGTTGCTACATTTGAGAGTGGGTAAAGCCTTCTTTATTAACTATTGGATCAGTCTCTTGATTGTGCCTAACTTTCTTTATTATACAACAACCACAACTGTGTACACTACAATTATTTAAATGGCTTGTTTGTTCCGATGTTTTCATGATATAACTTGTGTGAAGCAAGTGACCATCTGTCTGGCCAGTAAATTTAGTATCTATTTTCAGCCCTAGCCTACTGTACATTAACAATGACCAATACGTACTATGGTTAAATTGTTCTAATGAAAGTGGTACATTCTCAGGGGTAGAGTGTAGTTGCTGGAGTTAACACATCATGACGATTTCTTTTTCTTCTTTGTTGTTTCCTTTGCTGCCTTCTCTTTAGCCTGAAGGTAACAGTGGCTGGTAAAGAGGTGCTACCATTGGTCAGTTCCTCACCTTTTCAGTCAGTGGTACAAGCTGACCCTTCTTGGCTAATATCTTCAACAACTCTATCACTAGTGGGAGGAAGTTGTGACGTCTCCTGATGTTCTCTATCTATGAAAGGGACACAGAATTATCACATTGTTCATAATTCTTTTGAAGCTACAAAGCAAGACAGATACTACATGTCATATTGAAAAAGCCAGATGGAAAGGTATGTAAGTACACAAGATGCATACACATCTCACAAGGAGATCAACCAAAGATTGGGATTAGTGTTCACACAGACCCCCCTTCATCCTGGACACTTTGTTGATCAGGATTTAGGACACATACATACACCTCATGAAACCCTAAAGCTTGTGGTTCAGATTAAGCAAACTAAGGGAAGGGTAAATAGCTTTGATCATTCTCCTTTTAGCCTTGCAACTTTTGCTCATTTGAATGTATGCATCAGTAACCACAACAAGTAACCAGTAACAACAAAAGCAACCATAGCAACTGTAACAGGCCTACAGCAGTTACACAAGTGGTTTCTAATTCATTATGCTACTGTGAAGTACTAAATCGACATTCTAGCTTAATGGTATGTGATAAACAACATACTCGATATTGTTCCATTTTCCTGTCCTCTTCAGTAATATTAGCTTGTAGGTTGGCAACTTCAGCTTGTGAGCTCTCAATCACCATCTGTAGTACATCAGGATCACTGGGGAGATCAGAGCCGGCCATCATTGCTTCAACATCTTCTCCACCCACAATGGCCTCAATCTTGGGAACACAAAAAGAGCATTTTTAACACTGTACTTGGAATCTCAACAAAACATTTGTTACCCGCTAAGAAAGAATATCTTTGTTTCATTTCTGTACCATAAAACAAACATGAGTTACACGTGTTTGTTTATGTTGCGGTAAAACATAACTTTATTGTCACTGTTTCTAAGATTGAACAGTCTTCTTGCTTAATAGCAAGTGTGTTTAGGCCAAAAAACTATACCTTGACAGATGTCCCAGTTCATGGTGAATAGGTTGACACAAGTTCCAACTCTGTAGCCTGTTGCAATCAAAAGTTACGATCGATTAAACAAACGTCTGTAGTTTTTTCTCATATAGGCAATGTACAAATCGATTGTTTTGCTCTAGAGACACGTCTATTACGCCGGAATAATTTTGGGAATAATAGGTAGTGGAAAGAATTGGGAAATATTCCCAAATAATTGGATAAGTTCTACAAAATAGTTTGCACAAAATTATAAGTTTTTCTTGTAGTGTGATGCAAAAATCTTTTGGACACAACACTGAAACCGCAAGCATAAGATACTCTAATAGAGCAGTCACTTATACTCTAATAGATCAGTCAACTACAAGTCCTAATGCAGTCACTTATTTAAATGCTAACTAATAAGCTTGTTTCTGCACAAATTCCAGGTTTTAAAAAGAATTACCAGAAAGAATAATTGGAAGATTAAAAAGCATAATAGACTACTGCTTATTTTGCTCTTCTTGTTGTCTATCACTATAACTCCGATAGCACTTACCAGATAAGGCTGAACAGCTCATTAGTTTTTCCCTCTGGATAACAAAAAAGTCATAAAACAAAGTTCGAGGAAAATGCGAACAAGTCGGTTATTTACTTAGCGAGTCACATTGTGTTCACATACAGCTGAATATTATCTGCTATCATTTTTAGATGGTTGTACACCAGATATCTTGTACGCATTATATTCATACACATCTCCAACATATTGTTTTAGTAAATATTGTAAATTATGTTTTAGTAAAATGTTGTAAAATTGCCCTTAAAGGTATACCATGAGGAATGTTAACCTGTACATTGTACTCTGAAGCACTTCCTCTTTAAAAAGTTTATATGCAGTTTATTTCAATACCATATTAACATGTTCCAGTGCACATACTACTGCAGACCACAGCCTTACACCTTTAAAGTAAGCCCACCATTTTAGCAGCTAAGTCTCTCCGAGACTCAAGGCGTTCAATCTCCTTCACAAATCTCTTCCTGCGATCGCCAACCACTGCCATCAAATTGAAGTGTATCTCTCCTTCACTGAAACTAAATACACAACAAAGGGTAAGTTCCTGTACAGCACAAGATATTACTAGCCAGTAGCCACACCCACACAAAAGGAAAACTTTCATTATGACATCATCATACAAAAGGGAAAGTCCCTCTCTGACATCACCAGCCACACCTACCTCTGCATACGCTCATCCAGTAGTGGCTTAGCAACACTAAGCCAGTCCTCCTGATCACATGGGCCAAGGTCAATTGGTCCTTCCTGTAACCCATCCAACTCATAGAGACGTCCCTTAATGGGAACAAAGGCTACAAAGTGAAACACATCATCATCTTTGCTGGTAAAGCTCTTGTCAAAATCAAACATTTGTTGTCTAGAAAAGAAGTGTACCTTGTAATATTCACATCGCAATACTGTACAAACAGTTTTACAAAAATCTCTAAATTAAAATAGCATCAACTAAAGACAGCTGTGTGTAAATCATTTACGAAGCTCTTGCAGTCATACAGCATCACGTGAAGCATACTTAGCCCCTAACTTTACACTTCATGATCAGGCCCCTTGTCAAGTGCATCTATAAAGAACTATCTACTAGCTAGTAAAATAAATACTCTAATAGAACATACAGGTGACATGTACTGTACATACATGTATATTCACTTTATGTCAACTTCACCCTAGACCACTTGCATCAAATCTTTGCAACAGAGAAAACAATAACAAACACTACAACACATTTTGTTTATATGCCAATTGTAGGTCTAAAGATTGTTGGTTCAAGTGTCGACTGTAAAGAAGTTTCATACAATACACAAGTACATATGCACCTTGCAAAGCTGTTATGTACTTTTCTGATGATGTCAGCATTTGTTAGCGCTTGCCCTTTCATCTGTAACAATCACACTTGAGTAAAACAATTAGAATAACTGCACAGCACCTCTGGAGGGAGTGTAATAGAGAAGTCTTTTAAATCAGTTAAGGTCTTGCCTAATTTGAAGTCGGCGTGCTCACAATTCAGGAGTATGCTGAGTATGGCTTGTGTAGCACAAGCATTGGTGATCACCTGAGGTCATGTGATACACACTTGTAACCATAGCAACACGACACACCTGTTTAGCAAAGAATATCTCTGTCCGTCTACTATCCATTACCACTGATCCCTGGTTATTGTGGTCTCCTGGCAACCATTTGAACAGAAATACTAGTCCATACACTGGTCTAAAATTAGAATACATATATTCTAAGTATGACTTCTATCCAAAATGATGTCACGGAATAAAATGGCCGCCAATAGTGGGGGGACTTTAATATTTTCAAGTACAGGTGCCTATGGAGAAAATTTTTTGATCGATCATATTTCTGCCGAGACAGAAAATACGGAGCTCTAACTATCAGGTATGGTTATAAATAATACAAGGATGACCTTACACTATAGTCGAAATCTACGATCAAAAAGCTTCCAAAAGATGCATAAATGATTAATTCTAATGTTTTATAACCATACCTGTTGGCTGTAGCTCCGTATCTCTTTTCTCGACTGAAATATGGCCGATTTAAATATTTTCTCTATAGGCATCTGTACTCGAAAATAAAGTCCCCCCACTATTGGCAGCCATTTTATGTTTGTGATGTCATTTCAGATAGAGGTCTTAAGTATTGTGTGTATATAATATAAGTTTACTACTGTATGTAAATATCTGAGATGAAAACTATATCCACTAACTCCACATATACAGCATAGCAAACCCGAATGACGATAATACTTTACCTCTGAAAAGAAGAAACCCTTTCGTTGCAGAAAAAGTGGACTTTGTCCCAAAGTGTATATCAGAGAGAGGTTCAACTGTACTGCTAAATATATAGACTAGCAGATATACAGTATTACAGCATGAATCCTAGTCTTACCCATTACTGAGTGACAAGCCTTAGTGACAACAACCTACCCACACCTCTACACTACACTGAGGTCTGAGGTCACTGAGTTATATATGATGTAATTATTAATGAGGCCGTGTGGTACAATTTGGTTATGTTTGGGACCTACAGTACTTGACATGACCACTATAATGAGGTGGCCATACCTACTATGTGTATAAAGAGGTGGATGAAGAGAAAGGCTTCACTGTACAGTGTATTGATTTTGTGTACAGCCATCTGTTCGGTAAATTCAAAAGGCACAGGGCAGGTTTTTTACTCACTTCAAATCATCAAATGATGAGTCATCCAGTGAGAACATCTCTTCCACCTGAGCATCCTCTACCCCTGTACACAAGACAGCAGGATGGTAAAAACAACACAGAGGAATTGTGGAAATGTACAATATCACTTAATAAATGTGACTACTGATTTGACCACTATAAATGTTACTTTACATTGCACAGTAAATAATCTCTTTAGTGATAACTGGTTTTGACTCAGCTAAAAGTTGGTAGGATGTTCAACAGGAGAAATGTGGAACCCTTGTAATTCCTCTGGATCCACTACTGTGCAGGGAACATGCACAGTGGACCCAATTTACATGTGCTAAATCTCAGTCTAATCAGATAATGTGATTACTCTATTTCTAGCTACGTAATGGTGTGTGTAAATTCCCTTGTTGTAAGTAAACCCTCTGAAGTGAGTCTATATAAGAGCAAACCTTTGCTCGTTCAACTGTATTTCAGGGAATTGTAACAAGCAAGTAAAAGAAATTTTAAGCTCAATTATGTATAATCCTGGTGCCATTCTTTCTTGTTATGTGGTTGATGGTTCACACCCATCATAATAATGTTACAAAAACAATTACAAGGAATTTTAGGGATCACAGAAATAATATAAAGTATTGAAACAAGGTACACCAGTCTGCAGGTGTATCATGTTTCACTACTTTTTTATTTCTGTGATTGTTTACGCCTGAATGCACCTCTATCAATTACTGAAAAAGTGAAGTGGCCATAATGCTTTGTTTTCAGCTACGTTCATCCCATTACACAGTTTTACAAATGAAAGAAGCACCACTACAATCAATCCAGTCACTACGCATTGAAGGTACATATAAGCCATCACACTTTACTGCAAGTCAACACCCAGTAAAGAGAAATGGGATGCCAAACACAAAGGTGCAGTTAGTCCACGTATGCATTGAAGATACTGCAATACACCAAAAGGCTCATATCAGGCTGAAGCAACGTCAAACAGTAAAAAAATCAAGCCTGTAGCCTTTGTGGTTATTGAGTTACGCTTGTCTGAAAATGACAAAAATTCCACTAAAAAATTCACTGAATAGAAAAAAAATTACCTGTTTCAGGTCACATGTATCACCAATACAAAATGTTTATCTTAAAGAATTGTACACAGCTTATAATCATCACATTTCGGTGACATTAAATATAGTGTACTGTAGTAGAAACAAAACAATGTCTACGAAAAGCTGTATTATCGTGTGTTGTGCATGCATATTTGCCCCCTTGGACTGCATCTACAGAACAGTATCAGCTCTGTTGGATGCAAGCTCTGTTTGTAGTGCACTGTAGCCTTGTGTCATGAGGCCCACCAAGTACGTAGATATGATAATGAAATATTAGTTTGCCATTTTAATTTTCATCAAGAGAGCCAGTGTTGAAATTTTTGACAACAATTTTCAATACTTTCATTACAACAACTTAAATATTCATGACACAATATTTATAGTATGCATGCTGCAAGTTGTAGTTACTCCTAAAACAATACTGAGGCCCATATCTATATTTCTAAAGGTTGATCTCACTAAACTACAGTAGGCATGTCCACCATTGCTGTATACACCTATCATTGCTATACTCACCTTCGCCACCCCCATGGTAGGGGCATTTGCAGCAAACATAAAGTATACGTACTTTTAGTGTTCCAATGGTCATAGATCCTTGGCTGTACACACATGCACCCAGAAAGAGAGTCTATGCAAACATACTTGCTGTATTTTAATACTAGACTGTCTGCAGCATTTATTAGCAAAAGTCTAAGGCACTGTGCTGCTATATTATTGTGATTATTACATGCAGTAGTCTTGTTCTCTACTGTGAATAAGGCAAAAAGGCAATTGTGGAGGTAAATAACAGCAACAAAACTTGCCGAGAGACATGCGCAACTGAAACTTTGGGTGATTGTGCCTGTAAGTCTCAAATTGTACACCGTATGAACGTCAAACTTGGTCTAAAAGTATAACTGAGGACGAGCAATTGAACCAATGAAGTGATTAGTCTATTTCTCCTTTGACAGTGTGTCTTTGAATTTAGCCACTTGAACAATGATACAACAAATTTTGGCCACCTGAAATAACATTCTCTTATTTTATAATTCGCTTTGTGCATTTACCAATCCCTTGTTTATCAAACTGAAGTAAAACTTGTCAGAGTGGATTGGCAAAATGCACAAAGGGTTAGAGTGCAGAGCGGATTGCAGAGGGTTAAAACAGCAGATTTCTATCTTGGGTGTGTAAAGCATGTCAAAGCATTATCTGATATTATAATATTGTCAGAGTAAATATATGATGGGGACTTGTAACCTCCTGTGGTGGGGAATCGGTTAGGCACTGGAGGTGAACACAGAAGGAGAAGGAGCCTGTACGAGGTATTTACCTCTAGCCTAGAAGCCTAAGCGAGCAAAATATCCCAAGGTGAAACGGGGCAAATACGTACAGTAATTGTACATACGATGATAACAGTAAACACTTGATATTCGTTTGGCATGGACTGTGATAAGAATTTGTTGATTTGACACAACCAGCAACAGTCGTTAAGCTACGTACCCCACCGAAATCGATGTTAATTCACAATCTAAACTCACCAAAACCTTTAATCAGTTCAGTGAATACTCCAGGATCGCTCTCAATCAAACACCACTCTTCTGACATGTTTCGTGGCCAGCAAGTTGGCTAGAGCGGATTGGCTGCTCAACTCTTGCTACACTACCAAATCGATTGTGGGTTCTGAGGTAAAGCCTAGCAAATTATGCCGCGAGACTGCTCAATGACTATAGTTCTGATCATGAGGTGTTACGTAATATCACCCGGATTTAAGAACATTTTCAGTATCTCGTTCGTGAAGTTTAAAAATTCGATAAATGGTATGCATTATTTGGAGTAGTAGCCTTTGTCGTCTTGGTTATCTGTGAGAACATCTTTTTAGGAATACATTGTGTTTGCTATATGGGTAGTTGCCCAGTGTGTTCCCTAGTATGTGTGTGGTCATGACTTCACTGTAAATCATGCAATGAATTGTGCATCTGGTGGTTTCCCTACGCACTGTGTGTACTTAGGGATTTCACCACAGCTGCGTTGCCTGAGGTTTGTCATGATGTGGAGATTGAGCCAGTGTTGTAACCCTTATCTGGCGAGTCTTCATTATGCCATGGCCAATGTGGAAGATGAGGTGTTCATGTGTAAGGATTCTGGGGAAACCGTCATCAGTTGATGTAAGAGACTTAATCTAACTGTTCCTTGTTATGGTATCTTATAGCAGTTACTCATCTGGAGCGTAACGAACAGCAATGGTATGAACAGCGTATGCGGGATGTCTCCTTTATCCCATTGGTATCTTTATTTTTGGGGGAAAGGGCAGTGCGGCTACAACTGCTTACAAGTAGTTGACGTCTGTGCTTGCTGCTCAGAGTGACCAGAGTTATAGCAATGTGTTATCCTGGATTAGATGCTCCACCAGCTTTTCTTACTCAGGTCGGCTGTGACCTGTTTGATATGGAGCAAGGTCTCATTTTGGCAGTCCAGTGACTAGTGGTGCACCTGATCTTACAATATCTGAGGATCAAGTGCTTCCATCCCATTAATCTCTTTATGATTACAGTCTTACTTTGTCCATCTAGTGCTGGAGGTGGTGGCAAGGGTCACCCCGGGAATGACAATGAAACATAATAATGAAAAGTAGCATTTGATTACGATATTAATTTTACAACTAAGAATTTAAGAAGTTGTACACAGGCTGAAATATTTGTAGACTGTAACGTACGTATGTCAATGAAATTGGCTATGGAATAAATTAGGAGCTAACGCTTAGCTTGCTGACAACAGAGATATGTTGAATATCTGCTATAGTCACAGTTTAGTGCTAGTTAGTAAGTACATACTGCATGTCCCTGAGCAATGTGTTGTGTAGGGTTAGGAAGTATTCATAATTTTCACAGGAACAGATTTAGGGTTCCCCCCCAAACTCCTTCAGAATTTTTTCATAGTGTGCTCACTGTACATAGCTAGGCACTTTAAAAATAATTCAAACATTTTGGTGCAGTTTAATTATGTCTGTGTATAGCATGTCCAAAATCTGTCATAGAAATTGCTACCCATGTACAGGCATAGCACAAGGTGAACATGGGAAACTAATTGTCCCTTTACACTGAGATACTCTAATAGAGCAGTCAAGTCATATACTCTAATAAAACAGTCAGGAGTAGTGTAATTATGAACACCGTAAAATATCTATAGAGTTTAGCTGACCCCTAGTTAATGTGACAAGAAATTCTCCTCTGGTTATACTTTTACACACCAGCAGAGTCTATATAGTGGATACTATTTAGATGTGCATGCTATAGCCTACACCTTAAATTACTACTTTTTTTAGCTCAGTAGTATTTGAACTTTCAATAAACATTATATAGGGGTGTATCCATTCACTGGACTGGACTACTGGACTCAGATATTTTTGTTTTCTTATGTTTTTATCGCCAAACTAGTGTTTTAGTAACTGACACCATGAGACATAAAACTTGTACATTAATCACAAAAATTACACTAAAACCTTAGTGCAGTTTATTATCAAAAATAATTTGCCTACTGCTAGCAATGTTTCGTGCACTGTTAGCATTGTTAATGCATGTCTGTCTTCTCTAGCCTTCTTTTGTAAAATAGCACACCATTATACGTTTTACAACATGTAATTACATTACGTTACTGTAACATAAAATCGCCTATATCCTGTGTATTCACTTCAGCTTTGCTTGCTCTTTGGTTATTAATGTTTGTAAATAGCAATGAGTGCGCAGTGGCACATTTAAGCTTCCCAATGCGCACACTTTCAAACAGCAAGGTAAGGTTACATATATTTGCAAATAAATGCAGTGAGTGTAACAAGAGTAAAAAGCCAATGTAATACCATTAAACAGAACACCAAAACTATAGAACTTTTTCAAACATACTTAATAAAGTCTTAATAAATAGTTTTATAATTTTTTTTTAAAATAGACTGTATGTGCCTCTTTGTTGATTTTTATATGACAAGACCAATGGCGGATCCAGGATGGGGCATTTGGGGCAAATGCCCCCCCTTCAAGAAATTGCATACAAGATCGAGATACTCTAATAGAGCAGTCAATTACTCTAATAAAGCAGTCACAATGTTCATGAGGCAGTGCAGCTTACTTATGAAGCTATAAATAAGATTTTATTTTACATAACATACATGATATAATTTGGTAAAGGATAACTAGCTATTATTGTTGTGACCTTTTTTTTTTTTTGTTTTTTGCTCTTCAACTTTTTTCAGCAAGGTGCCCCCCCCCCCCCCCTCTTTCCAGACTCTGGATCCGCCCCTGAAGACATGGAGGGCCTTAACCCCATGTGTGGTATACTGCTCTATGTAATCACTTTTAGTGGTTGAAAAATGTGTTTGTGGTTGAAAAAAATGTGTTTGAGCAAATTTTATGTGAGTGCAGTAGTCCAGTCCAGTGAATGGATACACCCCATTATATAGTATAAACTGGCACCAAATTCAATCTCAGAAGGCTAATTTTTCAAAATTTCTTTTGGAGAGTACAGTATATTTACATATGGTTAAATTCTGCTCAGCTTAGTAGCATTCATTCTTTCAGTGTTGATCATGAATTTCAGTAATTATTATTATTTACAAATTTTCCACCAAATTCAGCTTTCTGAAAAGTAACTATATATAGCCTAAACATGATGTTAATTCAATTCCTTCCAGTCAGAATTGCCACCAGATTCAATCTTAATTTGAATAATTTCTGTGCCCAGAAAGTAAAGTAGTGACCTAAGTTGGGGTTGTTGCTTTAAAATTGTAACCGGTTACATATTAACTTACAGACAACTTACAGACAAGTCCCTAGAAACCTAGTTGTATAACTTTAAACTAGTTGTAAAATATGGTGATGAGGCCATAGTTGTATAAAAGTCAGATTGAAATATGCACCTTCGTCGGAACACTCATTAAAAGGGTATGCAGATGATGTCACTCTGATCTCGACTGATCTTACTATCCACACCTCAGTGTTGCAATCAATTGATAAAAAAGCAGCTGATTTAGATCTCTCCTTCAAGCCAGTTAAGTGTGTTTCTTACTTATTTGATGGTTTGAAGATTATTCCTCAGGGAATTTCGTTGTCTAAGGGTGCTACCAAATCCATTGTTGAAGGAGAGACCAAGTTTTTGGGGAAAATTATTGATGTATCTATAAGTGCCACTAAGAAGGTTGCAGGTGCACATGTGAAGGTTCGCTTGACTAGTTTATTGTCAGCTACTGATTCTCTTCAGATTCATGGGGAATATAAACTGTGGATATACAGGAATTACATAATTTCACTTCTACGTTTTACCCTTTGTGTTGACTCAGTTTCTGTTTCAACAATTTCACAACTAGAATCAACAGCCACTCGATATCTTAAAAAGTGGCTAAATCTCCCACGCAGTGCTAGCTGAGTTTTACTCTATTATCCTGGTATCTGCTGCTCCAGCATCACGCAAGTTTCCAGAGAAGCCAAGTTAAGCCTGTTATCCTGTGTTAGTGCTTCTTCAGACTCCCGGCTTCAAGAGCTGGGATTACAGTTACAACTTGGAAATGTTGCTTTACAAATACGTGATACTGACTACTCCCTACTGATGCGTGCTAGTGAACAACTATCCTCATTGCCAACTGCACGATCCTTGTACATGAAAGCAAAGAAATTATTATCTAACAATATCAAATCTAACTGTAACACCCATTTACAGACACTAACAGTCCAGTGTAAATTTGCCGACTCTGCTAAATTGGAGGATTCATGTAAGACCTGGAACAGACTGATAGCAGGGTTCAATCCTGGACAACTGTCTTTCTTACTAAGAGCTGCTTCTGATACACTACCAACAGCAGTTAACTTGAGACAATGGTGCATTCAGTCTGACATACACTGCACGTTATGTGCATACTCTCGCCCTACAACAGCTCACATCTTAGGTGGTTGTCCTGTGACACTAACTCAACAGCGCTATACATATAGGCATGACAAGGTTCTCTATCTTCTGGCATCTTGGCTTGTGGACATTTTTGTCGGCTTTTCATCAATTCAAGTGTATGCAGACATACATGGCTTACGAGCCAGTGAAGGACCTCAAGGAACTGTACCATCAAGCCTACTGTTCACACCTTACAGGCCAGATATTGTTGTCTACAACTCTGAAGCATCTACTGTAGCTTTACTAGAACTGACTTGTCCTTTGGACTCTGAGCATCACATTCAGGAAGCAAGATCCAGGAAGCAAAACAAGACTGAATATTTACAGCTGCTTTCAGAATTTGACCGCTTACAAATTCCTAACTATTATGAAACAGTAGAAATTAGTGTGCTAGGTCACTATCTGCCTAGCGGTACTCACGCTTTAAAGAGTTTTATTGATTTAACTCAGCCGTCTATTGCCACCAAATCTAACATAAGGCAGACTCTAGATAGAGCAGCCAACACTTGCATTACATGCTCACAACAAATTTTCTTTTCTAGGAACTGCAGTGAGTGGTCTCCTTAAATTTGTAACTACTAATCACTTTTTTTTTGTTTTCTGTATGTATGTATGTTTGTCAGTTTTGTTCTTGTATTTACCTTGCCGTGCCCACACAGATCTTTTACTACGATCTGATTGTGGTCGCATGAGACTGAGGTCACACATACTGTAAGCTAACTCTACTTATTGTGTTTTCTCATTTATAATAATGATGGTTCTCTCTCGCAACTTACATCACAAAACAGTGCATGGCTATCTATAAAGTCTGGTGAAGTTATGTACGTGCATGTGTCTTTTAAATATCTACATGTGATAAAATGACTTCAAGATCCAATCCTGCATGTGTTTTTGAAAATCTCTTTTTGCTCCACCATTTAATTTGCCTTACAATTCAGTCTAATCCATACAGTATATAGCTACTCTTTATTCTGTTCATAGGCGGCGGAAAGGGGGGAGGGCTAGGAGGCTGAAGCCCCCCCTCGGTCTGCTGAGGGGGGGCTTAGCCCCCCTCAGAATGATATCACACCGAAATTATCTTTCTTGGAGTGGGGCTGAAAACTGTGATAAAGATCGAGATACTCTAATAGAGCAGTCACTCTAATAAAGTAGTCAGTGTGTAGCGAGCTATGTAAGGATTTTTATGTAGTTTATCAACTAGAAATGGTAGCTGGTGAGGTGGAAAGCTCTTGTCAGTTGGTTGTGACCTTTTTTTTTTTTTTTGTCTCACCTTACTAAACTTGAAATAAGCCTGGGTCAGCCCAGCCCCCCTTCATATCAACTACTTCCTCCACCCCTGATTCTGTTTGACAGTCCACTACTATACATTGTATTAAAAATAAAATCCAATAACACGGTACGGAGTATAGTTCGTTTTGTTAATTAAAATTTAAATGTTTCCAGCTGATTTAACCCTACTATATAGTTCTATTGAACTTCTTCCCGAATGAGATATTGGATTTAAAATTCAATCTTGTGATAGCTATTCAGTTTCCTAAATTTCCTGAGGGAGCACGCCCCCTCCCCTGCTCCAGAATCCCTAGCTGGAGCATGCTACACATCCTAAGTGTACACATATGTATTCCACACTCTGGTGAGTCAACCTACCCCCTTCACTGATGCTTACCACACAAGCCCTCGAGCTTTTTTTGTTGACTATATTTTGGACATTTAGCTATAAAGTTTGAGCCATGCATGAGATTGTAAAAGCACACTATACTTGAAACACAATGGCAAAATAGTTTGGTGTTGATCATGTGCATTTCTCCCCCTTTCTGTTCTTTAAGATTAGATTTTAAGATACTGGCTGTGCATGACAGCTAGTATCACAACTGCTACAGGGAATAATGACATCATATTGTTATTATTATAAGATTTGTAAGCCACTTAAACAAAGTGACATATCATTTTTTTGGTCCAAATTACAATCTCAATTAGACTACATTTGCAAAATTTTCCAGTGGGGGTAACGCTCCCAGACCCCCCCTAGATAGAGTATGCTGAGTGTGCTTTGCACACTGTGGAGCTAGTTGTACCAACCAATCAGTTACTTTCACCCACCTATTATTAATGCCTGGTAACAACCCTCTCCTGAAATCCTACCTGTACACAGGTATACACAGGGTGTAGGTATGCACAGATATACATAAATATGCACGGTATATACTTAAGTATGCATAGTATATTATACATAAGTATATTATGCATGCGTATACACAGCCAGGTTATACACAACGGATATATACACACTAGCTATAGTATACACCAAACACATATACCAGTGGTACAATACTTTATAACCTATATAACCCCAAACACTAACATTTCTGAAGCTTTTAACCTGTATACACCATGCATACATGTACATTAGAAATCATTGGCCCTAGGCCTGCAAAGTAATATTATTATATATGTCATGCATTACTCCCAACTCTTATAGTAACTATTTACATGGTTGTAATCATTCATGCTTTAAAAACTGAATCCATATTATCACTCTGCACCATTCATGCTAAAACTAAGATAAGTAGACACATTCTGTGTACTGTACCCCATGTTTAAGGCTGTGTATTTTAGTTAGAACTGAGCTGAAATGGCTACTTTGCTTGGTAACTAATAATACTTCGGGAACTGCATATATGTACACAGTAGTTAATCACAAACAAGCATATGAAAGTAACTAGAAACTTATCCACTATATATTTTTTTTTAAAACATGAGAAAAGCATCAAGTGATTTATAATAAGTCAAGTATACACAGTGGTACACAACAACATTGTTACTCAGGTATGAACATTACTGTGCTATATAATAATTATAGGTAATGATGTAAGGTTTCCAAATGAACTTGTTAACATAAATATATAGATTGGATATTTATTTTTAAACACTTAACACACTTGCAGAATCTAAGTCTTCAGATCAATGACAAAGTGAACCTACAAGAAGCAAATTTTCTTGAGAATGGGTGTTATCGATCATTGTAATATTATTTTATGTGTTTAAAAATAGGTCATGGACGTGAAGAAAGATATAGGAAGGAAAGTTATGTAGTTTTTATCCTCAAAAAGTACTCACATTTTGCTCAAAAAGTACTCACATTTTGCTCTAGCTCTGCAGAGCTAGAGCAACATGTGAGTACTTTTTGAGGATAAAACTGTGGTCTGCCTGCTGTAGAAAAATAATAAGATGATGATACAAAAAATGGCGTATTTCAGAAATTTTAAAAAGTACTTTTATTCATTCCTTTTGACTTCATATTTCCCAGTGGACCTAAACTTCTTCAAAATTACTTCTAAGGCTTCTTTTGTGGTTGGGGATCTTCCTAAGGTGGTGTTAGGTGTGTGTTCTATTAGGATTTTGGCAAAAATATAGGCAATCTCTATGTACTGTGGTTCATGAGAACCACTACTGTGGTTCATGATAGAACAGAAGGGCATACAAAATATTGAGATGGTACAATGACGTGCTGCTCGCTGGGTCAAAGATACAACAGCAGTGTTTCAACTTTGTTAACAAATTTGCAATGGCATGCATTCTCTCCAATATCAGCAATATAATTATAACAAGATTAAAATTATTCTACATCATCATGCAGTTCTTAAAATTCCTGGTTATTTTTTAAGCACCACTTATCCCACCCACCACCATGTCCCACCCTCTCCATTTTGAGATCCCTTTTGCTAGAACAAATTCAGCTATATACCACCCCAAATCTATCTGTGATTGGAACAAATTAGCCAATAACTAGGTCAGTGGGAATTATGCTGGAATAATTTTTGGGAATTTTGATTGCAGAAGCTATGCTGGAATTATTCTAGTTCTAGCATAATTTGGGAATATTGCAAATAAATGAAAATAATACATGAATAATCAGCACATTCAATTAACACCAGGCAAACTAAGTAACAGAAAACAATACATTGCAGCCATTATCAGCAGCGTCTAAGTGAGTCTTTTCACTGTTGAAGTCTTCTTTCAACTCCCAGCAGCAAAGTTCATTACAAGACTACATAGAGGTGTCCTTATTAAAGTTGCAGTATAATAGTCATCGAACTTTACCTATATATGAGCACTAAATCGGATGGCTGCAGGTTTAAGCCTGCCCAGGCCCAGTCATGGATGTTTTTCTTCTTTCTTCAACTTTTCAAACATACTTAATGAAGTTAATGTGGTTGTTAGCTTGTTTGTTTGTTAATGAAGAGTAGGCTGTAGGACCAGGTGTCCTACAGACCTTCAGCACTTGTGCTATAAAGCCTTAAGAAAAAAGGTAAATTACTGTAATTTGCTTTTTTTTCGTTGTAAAATAATTTCGTATACAAAATTTGTATGAAAATTTCTTACACGAAAATTTTTATACACTCTAATAGAGCAGTCATTCACGTAAATCATTCAAAAATATTTTTACATGAAAATTTTTTGCACGAAAATAAAGTGAAATACGGTATGTGTGTATAATAATGCAGTTATTGACAGTTACATAAGAAATTAGTATGCACTGTTTTGCTAGACTTTTTTTTGCATGTGCATATATGTTAGACAGTTTTGCTATGGTTTGGTGAACATATGTACCAACTAACTATATTTCAGCGGGGAATAATATCAGAAGCATAAAAAGAATATAAACGAGCATGTTGATGAAATTTTAGGAGAAATTTAGCATAGAATAATGATGGAAATTTGGAGCATAATTCCCGCAGGCCTATACCATTGACACTATAGAAGGAAGTGTTTTAGATAAACTATAATTAAATCTAATTATATATTTTTGTGATTTGTTGTAACCTCCCTGAATATATCAGTTTGTAACTGCGCTTAAACACACCCACTAAAACATGTATACAACAGAATACAATTAATAACACATTCTAAAATAATAGCAATCAAAGTAACACATTTCACAGGAATGCTATTCATAATAATGGTGTATAGTGTTATGTTATTGGACTGATCCCTTAAGGTGACCAGCACAAGTTACATGATGAATCTAAACATGATGTCTTGTCATGTTGGTGGTCCTTGTGTTGGTGGTCCTTGTGTTGGTGTGTTCACAATAGTGAGACCTTTCATGGCTACAAAGACACACGAACAATCCGTAATTATGTACATTAAAGAACAATTATGCAATAAAACATTTCACAACTTTTATTCTAGATACTTAGAAATGTATCATAACAGCTTTTTACAATAGAATTCATCATTTTGATGACTGGATTTAGCATGCTTGCAATAGAAACTAGCATGCTTGCAATAATAATAAAAATATTAATATAAAAACAAAGTCACGATTCAAATAATGAAATAAGGTATGAATGATTGTATTACAACATAACCCTGTGCATGGGAAATCTCTACCTTGTCATATCGCAACTATTGTTTTGTTCAGTGCCAAAGTAGGGATTTTTCCATAGGGTTATGTTGTAATAATTATCATCATTCGTATCTTGTTTCAATGGATTCTATTGCTTAGATCTCACTTCATTTTTAAATATACACATTAGTTTTTTTTTGTTGTAGCATATAGCTATGATATGCACATGCAACTGTTCTATTATAAAATTGAATATGGCTATTTACTTATAGTGGGGGAATTCCGGTGCTCTATAGTCTATAGTTTAATTAGGGTGACTGCTCTATTAGAGTATCTCGAGTGAGCCTCAGACAACTGGCCTATACACGATATTTAAGGGGCATCTGCAGCTGCCTCCTTTTCATGTGCATGCTATCAGTAACAGGTGTGGTCGATATTATAGATTGCACTAAGTACTGTATGGCTACAGGTCATTATGAGGTGTGTCCGGTTCTCAATCAGTTATTGGTGTTGCTAGATCATAAAAGGGCATACTCAACCTTATCGTGCTGGTACAGGTACGGTGCATGCATTGGAAATAGCCATACATTATCTATATAATACATATAGTAACTATATATCAAATATCATACAATAGCTATATAATAGATCTATAGTAATACCTCTTATATTATATAGTATTAAGTGCTATCCTACTAGGGACCTGTGAGAAGGCTAGGCCTGGCCTAGGGCTGTATATACAGGGAGTCAGAAACATGCATCTAAAACTGTGAAGAACGTAAAAAAAATCCCAGACCCAGTATAATAACATGAACGCTTTAAATAATTTTGCAGCATCTATATATGGAAAGTGTCAATATGGGAAATTGATACCTCAATATGATTTTTAAAATGATCAGCATGATTAAAGATAAAAGAAAAGGCAAGGTACAGAGGGCAGACACTCGCTAGAACCCAAAACTGGTGAGTTTGATATTGTGGTCTTCTATGATGCGTCACTTCTGTGGTCAGGTGGGGAGTAAGGCAGGCAGACTAATGTTCAGATTTGAATCCTTTTTCAGTATTTGTTTTTCTGTAGGGTTTTTATTCTAATGTAATTCACTTTATTTTCGTGCAAAACTTTTCATGATAAAAATTCTTGTGTAAAAATATTTTTGTATAATTTATGTAAAAGACTGCTCTATTAGAGTACTTCGATCTTATGTAAAAGTTTTCGTGTAAGAAATTTTTGTACAAGTTTTGCATATGAAATTATTTTACAATGAAAAAATGCAAATTATGGTATACACATTAGCTAAGACTCTTCTGTAAAGGTGCTTTTTGTACCGTGCTATACAGTATATGATGGGGTTTTTTGGGTGGCATTTGGGAGCATGCATCATTTTAGGGGGATCCCTACTATACAGTACTGTATTTTATGATACACTATATATAGGTGCTGTTCACATAAAAGGATGTTATCTCACAACTAAGTGTACTAAAGCAAATTTCTTACAGTTAGTTATTGTTGACACATAGTAGTAAGCCATTGATTAAGGTGGTTCCAGAAGTGTACAATATTTATGGCTTTGCAGCTGATGTGATTGTGTCAGTCAATAATGAACATCAGTGGGAGGGATCATTATTGAGTGTGTACTGTAGACAAATTAAGTATTGAAAACAACTAACTACAAGTCTTTTAGCCAGTAATCGTTTTGGTTGCCTGATGGCATAGTGTTCTTGTTTAATTAGCCAGGAGTAACCTCAGGTATAGCTGGCAGCACAGTTGATATGAGGAGTTGAGTAAATCCAGGAGTGACATCAGTTATGGTTGGTTGAAGATCATTATTCTCACATTCAGAGGAAGTTGAGTCTATGCATGTTACTGGCTCAAGAGGTACAGCATCTGAAAAGTATTGACTCTATCAGTTCTGTCAGATGGTGCTAAGTAGCTAAGATCAGAATCAGGTAGATCATAGCCCTCCTCGTACCTTCTGACAAGTTGAGACTCCTCTCCAAGAGTAAAGTCACTAGGCATACATGACCAGTGGCTTTTATAAATATCACTTACTATTGAGCAAGGAGTAAGAGTTTAGTTTTATTGCAGCACGCCATGTAAACAGTGTAATTAACCTTCATTCACTGCAGTGCCCCATCTTTGTAAGTCATGTATTTGCATAACTATAAATACTGCTATATAATTGTTAACGTATTGTGTTATTTTAGTACAATGTCACAAGGGAGACCTATAGCATCTGTACAAAACAAGTGATCGTCGTCAACACCTCCAGTAATGCCTAAAAAGTGTTTGAAATGTAGCAATGAACTATCTACCAGTTGGTTGCTATTTTTACACATTCACAGCTAGAACATGAACAAAGAAGCTCCTCAGGCATGGTTCTACACTGCTTTCCAGAAGCTAGTCAGCCTTTTAAATTGAAAGCTCAGCTAGTGAATTTTAAGTTTAAAACGAAGCGTATACTAAAAGATAGTAAGTTTTAGCAATCAAACTATGTAAACTGCTTCTCTCGAGTCTTGAACGTGTTAAGCACCTTTAAAAATGATAATCGACTGAGCTATTATGACTTCTGAGGCTCTTCCATAATGCATCGAATCTTTCTTATATAGATTTAAGTGGTAAGATTTAACTGTAAAACGATTTATTAGGGTGATTTTAATCATATTTAGCTAATATAAAACATCTCAGAATTGGACCCTGCCCCTGATGGGCTTTTCTGCCTTTGATTTGGAAACCAGTCAGCAAATTTTCTAAAAGTCCCCCTGAAGCTCCTTCCTTACCAAACATCCAGCAAAAGTTGTGATCAGTTCCTACTACCACTTCAGCTGGTAAGTGTGGTCTAGTCCACCCCACATGGATCATTCCTGGTGTATGGATCTTCTCCTATTAGTGTGTACCTAGCACAGGTATATATGAGTGCTCAGTTATTTCCTAAGAGAACACAACAGTAATATAGTCATGTTAGTCTATTAAGGTAACATACCATTTTCAGTAGTCAACACATAAAGAGTATTGTCCATGAAATGTTCTTGTCTCACTTACCACTACACTCTTGAAGGGACAAGTCTGGTTACAACAGGTACATAACACAGTGACCAATAGTGAGACGGTTGATCACCTGATGTAGTTTGTGTGTTACTTGTGCTGGTCAGCTCAAGGGAACAGTCCAATAACATAACACTATGTACCACATTGTGAGCAACATTCCTGGGAGATGTGATATGTAACTAACAATTGATCATATATATACAGTGGACTCAGCACTTACCAGTGAGGAGTTCAAGTATTACAGTGTATATACATCATAAAAGAGGGCAATCTCCACATTTAGTACACTGCACTCATCTTTTATGCTCCTATTGTGGTTGATTTGCTGGACACATTTCTCCACATCTCCTAAAAACTGATAGTCATCAACAGCCTTACTTGATACCCCTAGTGTTATTTCCTCCACTGTGTTAGCTTGTTTTAATTGTTCCAAAACTTTTATGGTTGATGCCTGGTCCATATCTCTATCACCATATTTGAATATTTTTACTGAATTGTTGACTGTCAAGGAATCGGCTATTAATAGTATATCTTGTAATGGTTGATTTGTACTTGTGATGGTCAATTGTGTAAGTGTCTTACTGTACTCTAATAGTTTAACAATATCTGCTGCCCACCCTTTGAAGATTGCATAGTGGAGTTTTAAGCTTTCAATACTATCACTTTGTCTAATAGCACCCAACATCTTGTGGTTAGCTGAATCACAATTGACATCACGAATAGTGAGTTTTTTCAACACAGTGGAGTTGACTAAACTGTCACTGATCATTTCACAATCATCAGGTAGGTTAAAACTGATAGACTTAATCTTGCTCAATGAAGCACCAATGATGGGACAAGATAATGATGTCATGTTTACCCACCACAATCCAACATACTCCATTGTTATTGTCAGTAACGATAAAATCACATGTACTCCTTCATCTTCCAGATTATTACCCGATAACTCAATGCTGGTGAGTGTTGGATGATCAGTTGCTATTAGCCTTCTCAAGTGGTTAGTACCAAGTGCAGTGATCTTATTACTCCACAAGTTAATGTGTTGTAGTTTTGTGTCATTTGTGAAATGATACACTAACCTCTCTACTCCACTGTCCTTAATGTCATTATTACTAAGATCAATAGACATAATAGAGTTATTGTGATACAACATTTCGCCAATCTTATCTACTCCTGAAGGACCTAATTTGCAATGTGCCATTCTAAGGTCACAAATTGAAACATTTCTAAGATTAGCAAAATAAGCAGCTCCCTCAGAACCAATATCAGTTCCACTGATGTCTAATACACTGAGAGTGTTGCTACTGGTGAATACCTGGGATAGTACCTGTATATCTGACAACTGTGTAGAAGTTACATTTGAGTTTGGATAGTCACAAGAATCCATATCACTTGTAGACTGGAATTTAATTGCTCTAATGTTGAGTTCCACAATACAATGCTGTATTGATAGTAATTGAGCTAGTAAGGAAAATGATTGGGGAGTAACACTACAATACGAGACATTAAAGGTAAGATTGTCATTGTTGCATCGAGATTGTCTTCTCTTTAATGACTGGAGTACTATTTGAAACTGGTCATCAGCCCAATAGCCACCATGTAATTGTCTCAGTGTTCCCTTGTAGTGAGTAAGAATAAAGTCGACAACATGTGGTTTACAAAACAGAACATCAATGTTACCATCAAGGTGGTCCCCCACTATTTGACACAATTCACTATTGTGTGCCTCATACACACAATCCAACAAGTGCCGTATTCTCCTCACAGTAAGATATGATTCCACCAGTTTATGTGGTAGTATATAATTCATTATTTTCTTGTCTTTCAACCCTGTTATACCAGAATAAAATCTCCAAACTTTTATATACTTATCATTAATCCAGTCACTGTTTATACACTTCAGTTGATTTTGTACGGACAATTTGGAGATGTACCATGCTGTACAAAACTCTTGTAGTGTTTTATGAAGAAAATTATATGACTTCTCTCTGCCATACACTGAGGTACTGGGGGCAGTCACTAATAGTCCAAGATCACTCATTTTCTCTTGAACAACACCAATATTTTGTAACTCATGAGATGAAAATATTATCTTGTTACTCTCCACACCTTTATATGCAATAAAACACAACCAAGAAAACTGTTGGGCAATATCCTCTGGAAGATCATCTAATGAACGAAGTTCCTCCACTTGAGCTATATTAGCTGTTCTTGTGGTTATGTGCCTAAGAATCAAACGTAAGCACAATAAAGTGTACAATTCTGTGAGTGTCTCTGGTAACGTTGAATGATAAAAGAAAATTAAGCACACTATTGCAACATTGATTGGTACATTCAACATTCTTTTTAATACTAAATTTTGTTGCAGTTGTGATTTTAACTTTGATGCCAATTCTTTTCCATTGTTGACATCTGTAATTGTATTGGAAATGTATTCATTAACTGACTCTTGATTAAACCCTTCTATTTTGACAATTCGAGAAGCAACACTTTCCAATCTGTCACAAGCTTCAGGACGAGATGTGTACACCAATGTACATTTGGGAAGGCATTCTCTCAATTCAGTAAACACAGAAGATTTGCGCAATTGGTAAGGTAGTTCATCATACCCCTCAAGAATGAAACAAATTTTTTCTCCTAACTTTCTTGTAATTTCTGTGAATATTTTTATTTTTAACTCATCATCTGAACTCAATAATAAGTCATTAACTGTCTGAGCATTTTGTAACTTTTTGGTGCGTAATGTCAACAGAATCACTGCATCATAATTTTGTAATAAACTACCTTCAGCCCAGCACTTGCAAATGTTGATAGCTAGTGTGCTCTTACCCATCCCAGGATCTCCTTTGATCAAAACCACCTTTTTTATTTCTTCCTCTACATCAAGTGCTTCAGATAAAGTAACATTGTCACCTCTTCTGTTCTCTGTTGATGTAGCTCTTCCTTGTCCATCAATCTTTACAAGAGTCAAACTAACATATTTTGAGGACGAGCAGTCTAACTGTTCATCAATTGAGATCAACTCTAGTGACTTGTACTTGCTCTGCAGGAACTTGCGATACGTACTCATGTGATGGCTCAGTTGTGGTTGGTTGAACATGTCTTGTTTGTCAACACCTATGTATATAGAATTCACATATTTTACTCTGTTGCATAGATAAATACACAGCAACCAAGTATGCATTGTATAGTTAAGGCATTATTATAAAAGAGTGTTAGTGTGTATGCATTTGTCTGCACCAGGTGATTGTTATGTTGAAAACAGCCAGTTTGTGAAATGGAGGCTGTATACAGCCTGTATTAACTGGAAAACTTTATTCTTAAGGTAGTTTAATTGTTCATGCAATTAACTGAAGTGTGCATGTGTACTTTTGAAGATATTGTTAAACATCTTAACAATGGGTCCTTTGTTCCGGTTAACTGAACACCTGCAACAGCTATCAACCTTGTAAGCTATGTTACATGTATACCAGAAATAGAAAATCTAAAGTGTAATGTTCTTTACTCATATCCATGTAGCATAACTCAGCAATTATCAACCATCACTTAATTATTATCAACCAAAACGCTTAACTTATTATCGACTATTGATTAAATTGATAGAGCTTTTCCAGAGAATCCATAAATAATCAAACATTTGTATGCTAAACTGATACAGGTGAGTAATGCCAAAGCAATCTCACGGATTTAGAGTCCCAAGTGATGTTGCTAGACAAGGGTGCGAGACCAGGAAGGCAAGGCTGAACACTGGTAGTTCAAGTGAGTCCTCAAGTTGGCCTTTTGCGATTACACTGGCACTGATCCACCTATGAAGAGTAAGCAGTAGGATGAAACCTCAATGGTTCATGCCATGGAAGCTGTGAAGTCAGGTGAATTGAAGGTGCATCAAGCTGTCAGGGAATTTGGTGTGCCTCTAATTACCTTAAAAGATAGAATTTCAGGTCGAGTAAGGTACGGAGGGAACCCAGGACCTGAGCCATATCTAACTAATGATGAGGAAAGTAGTTTAGCTAGATTTTTGATCACTTCTTGCAAACTGGGGCATGGGAAACCCAAGCAAGAAGTTTTCGTATTGTAAAACTAATTGTGGAGAAAAAGAATTCTGATTAAAATATGGATGGTTTTAAAGGGGAAGGATGGCGGCAAGATTTTATGAAAAGGCACACTGAATTATCATTATGCTGCTCTGACCCACTTTCTAATTGTTGATTAAATGCTGTAATGAAGGATTCCCTTGACTACTACTGCACACTGTTGAGGGAGACATTGGAGCAAATATGGCCAGAAGTATTCGCTATACCAGATAGGACCGCTACCACAGTAGCACATTGCCGGGCAGAAGTGATATGGAGACATGGAGTGCCCCATAAAATAATTCACGATAGAGCTGCAGAATTTCTATCTAACGTCCTGCAAGACACTGCCTCAATTATGGGTCTTGAACAGTTCCCAACATCAGGTGGCCATCCTCAATCAGATGGATTGGTCAAACAATTCAATAGGACTCTTAAAGGAATGTTGAGCAAAATTGTATCAAAAGGGCGAAAGGACTGGGATGAGTGTGTAGGCCCAGTGTTGTTAGCAGACAGAATTGCTCCCCAAGCATCAACTTCACAGTCACCATTTTTCTTGATGTATGGCCGTGATGCCAGAATGCCAACAGCACTGAATTTTTATGCACAAAAACTTACCTTCATACAACTTGTTTAGTCATCATAGCTTTCTTCTTCAGCAAAAACACTGGAAAGGACATCACCCGCCAAATAGCAAGAATTAGCAATTATGTCATTTACACACAAAATGCCAACAGTTACCACGAAGGACTCTTTTGTCCCAGCAACCGAAGGGGTGTGTCCTCCTTAATTGATTACAGCATCCCAGCACATCATGCCATACAAGTTTTATTGGAGTGTTGATTTATAAATACGTGTGCCATATGGCGTCTATAGCGGTGAATGGGTTAAGAATTCTGTGTAATGTTCCACTGCAGTCAGGGTGTGATTGCTGCTGATTGGCAAGCCCTAAACTTCTTAGACCTGTTAAAAAGTGCAGCCTGATCGCTGCATACCATTCTCTTGTGTTGCAGCTGAAGGGCGCACGTGATGCTTTTGCAGGTCTAAGAAGTTTAGGGCTTCGCCAATCAGCAGCAATCAACAATCACCCTGACTACAGTGGAACGTTACACAGAATTCTTAATGCAGGTGTACCAGACCCTACTTTTCCCGACGCCCATACAAAAGAAAAGTAGTGGTCTGGCTACGCGAGACTAACCCTTACTTTTGTGGAGGGAGGGCAGCGCCACTCTCCATCACAAGTTGTATGAAGGTAAGTATTGGTAAGTTATAAGTTACACATAACTCACGTGATACATCTTCTCTGTCCACAGCGGTAGAAATGATCTTCAGCTCAGAACAAATCTGTGTCGCCAACTCAACACACTTGAAGTGTTGTGATGACTGCATAATGTTTAGTAACTCGTGGAATGGACGAGGTATGTCCTCAAACAATGCCTTACGAATGGGGAGTAAAATAGCACGAGCTTTTGATGACGACGTTGGGTGTGTTAATATTTCTTCTTCCTCTTCAAAACTTATGACATTACTGGTCACGAGATGAGGTAACAACTCTTCAACTGTCGCCGGCAACAGCTCACATAACTTAGCATAGTAACGAGTAAACACTTTTCGTTCACTAGTCGCCCGACTGGACGATTCATTCTTGGATTGATCGGACGATTTTTTCATGGACTGATCTTCACACGACATTTTAAGTCACAGATCATTCGTTAACCAGGCGCGCGCTTACAGCCGGTTGAAAGCCGGATGTGGGCGCGCGGATAGTTTCCTGAAATTACTGTCAACTTTGCTACAGAAGACTTTGCACAGGGGTGGGGGGAGTATTCCGACCCATAAAGGGTCTGGTAGCACTCAATACAACGCTGAGTCCATTAGAAACCTTTCAAGACTGTTTGTACGGGCAATTACTTGTGGCTACGTCAGTAATGACATCGTGATAAGCCGCAAAGTGTTACTCTTTTGCAGAAAACATCTCTCGATAATTCTGATTATCCATCCTTTACTTCACTTTTAGCATCATGCTTCGTATCCGCTTCACTTTTACTATGCTAGGGTACGCAACGCGAAAAATCGATATCCTCCAATCAACTACCTAGCTATTGTCATGTGTTAGGCTAAGTGTAACTTGAATAATACCAGCGTGGCAGCCAAGTTTGTCACTTTCTTCTGGTAGACAACGATACAAATGTCTTAAAATCGCGTGATTTTTCGTTGCAGCAGTTCGTGGGGTTCTTCGTATGCCACGATATTCACTCTCAACATTGTTCAAGTAGTCTATCATCAACTCAAAGTATTGGTGGTTTGATTTTATTGGTCAGTTTCTGGTGGCAGCACGATCTGTGCAGCTTTTTGGCGACAGACAAAATGTTTCTTGCTCTGGAGCACAGGACAAGCAGAACAGCAACTGCGCCGTGGGTCAGCAATGACCAGTACTAGGTAAAGTACCTGCATGCGGAGTATGGTTATAATTGAAGCTTGTTAGCCATCTGGCTGAGCCATCTATATGCTGAAATTTGGCCAAAATGACGCGATTTTTGCAAACAAATACCAGAATGGTTGATACATCAGTGAGACAGTCTGCGACAGCAAGGATACGAAGCTTAAAAACACCTAACAATACGGCTATCTTGCCCAGTAAACGCATAGAGCAGTCCAATGCATGAAATAGGCACTCACGTGATCGATATTCAAATCTCGGATAATACAGCCATAATCTATTCCAATTACATTAAAATCACTTGGAATCAAGTGACAATCAGTTTGTGTGCATTAGGTTCAACATCTCTATTAGCCCAGTAGTCTGAGACTCTCCCTATGATGCCATCGCAGCATAAAACACACCTGCACTGGCCAGACCACGCCTGAGTGAACAATTAACGCAAATATTTACAAAAGGAGCACACTGCATGGTTCCTATTCAGAAATGAAAGCGATTTCATGGGTAATTCCGCGATTTGAATTTCGATCACGTGAGTGCCTATTTCATGCATTGGATTGCTCTATGCGTTTACTGGGCGAGATAGCCGTGTTGTTAGGTGTTTTTAAACTTCGTATCCTTGCTGTCGCAGACTGTCTCACTGATGTATCAACCATTCTGGTATTTGTTTGCAAAAATCGCGTCATTTTGGCCGAATTTCAGCATATAGATGGCTCAGCCAGATGGCTAACAAGCTTCAATTATAACCATACTCCGCATGCAGGTACTTTACCTAGTACTGGTCATTGCTGACCCACAACGCAGTTGCTGTTCTGCTTGTCCTGTGCTCCAGAGCAAGAAACATTTTGTCTGTCGCCAAAAAGGCACACAGATCGTGCTGCCACCAGAAACTGACCAATAAAATCAAACCACCAATACTTTGAGTTGATGATAAACTACTTGAACAATGTTGAGAGTGAATATCGTGGCATACGAAGAACCCTACGAACTGCTGCAACGAATAATCACGTGATTTTAAGACATTTGTATCGTTTTCTACCAGAAGAAAGTGACAAACTTGGCTGCCACGCTGGTGTTATTCAAGTTACACTTAGCCTAACACATGACAATAGTTAGGCAGTTGATTGGAGGATATCGATTTTTCGCGTTGCGGACCCTAACTATGCGTTGAGACCTTCGTTCAGCAACTGAGCCGAGAGCAGGTGCAATCTGTGCTCATCGACTACTCGATCTTACCGATATACTATGCATTTAACCAGGTCCATGACGCAATTGAAGATCTCGAATCCCATTGGTGACTTACGATTTTGGAAGTTTCGATCTTAAACGGCTTCCACTCGACTCGGCGTTGTGTTGAGTACTACCGGACCCTTTATGGGTCTGGCGCGCGAGACTAGGGTATGGGCAGGCATTTGTCCAACCATCACAGTTTCTTGTCCAACCATCACAGTTTCTTGTCCAACCATCACAAACTTTGCTCTTTTGTGAGCCACACCCACTTATCGCGTTACAAATATACGCTCAGTCACGCCCATTATTAGTAAGTGCAGTCAGCATGTAACACGAAACTGTGTCCGTTGCTGTCTGCAAGTTTACGTGGAGCCACGCCCACTAATCGATTATTGTATTTTTGGTACGAGTTTTATATAGTCTAGTCTTGCAGCAGGATAATCACTTTTGTGAGCCACACCCACTTTAATATGTCGGGAAATTGTAATACAAGGTATGCATGAAGCCACACTAAATTGCTGTCTGTAAACTCACAGTAGCCACGTGGAACCAAACTCACTGACTGATTTTAAATTATAAACTTACCGGCTTAGTTATCACATTAATACATTTTTTTTTAAAATCACATAACTACTCGTTTACTCAACACGAATCGAACGCTCAAAATGTAGTCTCGCTCACTCGAGAGTACCCGAAACATAGCTCTTATCGAACGCCTCGGTTTTAATTAATTCGGGTCAATCCGGGTCAAATCCGGGTCTGTCAGTGGGTCATCCGGATCAGTAGTGACCCGGTTTCAACGTTGGTCTAGACCCCTGTACTTGGTTATGTTGTACATCAGTTGCTTAACAAACACTCTCTATATAGGCCATGATAAGAGATTTTTAACCCCAATAACTAGAATTGACTTATTATTTGTTTTTACTGTGCAGAAATCATAAATGATTATAACGCACAGATATAATTACTTAAGTTGTTACAAAAATTATCCAGGGAAGGGGAATTAATTATATAGGAGGAAGGGGGTTCCAAAGTTTAATTGCAGAGGGGGGAAAGGAAAATTTATACGAGTCAATGTTTGTCGTCAGTTGCCTGTAGTATCCTTTTCTTAATCACAAATCATTAGGGTTAAAGTACTCTTTGGAGATATCAATAAGATCATTAATAATTTTATACATCATTATAAGTTTAACTCTCTCTCTTTTTTGTTGTAAAGGAGGTAAGTTAAGTGTGCTTAGCATGTTAGTAACACTAGAGTAACTTGAAAACTCATTTAGGCAAAATCTGGCCGCTCTTCTCTGTACTGCTTCAATTCTATTAATATTATTTAAGGTATGGGGATCCCATACAGATGATGCATATTCAAGCACTGGCCTGACCATACTTCAGTAGCAGTTACATTTCACAGTGCTTGGACAGTGGCGCAGGTTTCTGTAAATAAAGGCATTGATTTGGTTAGCTTTATTGGTAATTGTTTGGATATGGTCATTGAAGGTAAGCTTGTTGTCGATGGTGACCCCTAGATATTTGGCAGATGGAACTTCCTTAATGGGAGAATTTTCAATATAATACGTGTGCAAGATAGGATTGCGTTGGTTTGTTACTCTCAGGAACTCACATTTCAGGATATTGAATGTCATCTTCCATCTGTTGGCCCATTGAGCAAGTAGGTCTAAGTCCTGTTGTAAGCTTAAGCAGTCAGCAATTGATGTTATTCGAAAATACAACAATACGTCATCTGCATACAGTTTGATCTTATTGTGGATGGAAAAAGGTAGGTCGTTAATATAAATCAAAAACAATAGAGGGGCAAGAACCGTGCCTTGAGGTACACCAGAAAGGACCTGGGTGGTATCACTTTTGTGGTTATCTAGAATAATGTATTGTGATCTGTGACTCAGAAATGATTTTAGCCAAAATAGTAGTGATCCTTGTACTCTGTAATGTGCTAGCTTGTGATACAAGAGCGAGTGAGAAACTTTATCAAAAGCCTTACTGAAATCTAGTAGAAGGATGTCGCATTGTCCCCTTTGATTCAGACATTCGGCAAAATCATTCACTGTGGAAATCAATTGAGTTTCACAACTTTTTCTCTTACAAAATCCATGCTGTTCATCACAAAGTGTTTGGTGGTGTTCTAAGTGTTTGGATATGGCAGAATAAACAATGTGTTCTAGAATTTTGGAACAAATACAAGTAAGGGATACTGGTCTGTAATTGCTTGGCTCAGTTTTACTTCCTTTTTAATATATTGGAACGACTGCAGCAGTTCGCCAAATATTTGTTAAGTGACCTTGGTCTAATGATGCTTGGAATACAATTGATAAAACAGAAGCAATCTCGTAAGCAACTTCCTTGAGGAAACGAGCAGGTAAATTGTCTGGTCCACTAGCTTTGTGTGGTTGGATGCTAGTTAGTAATTGGGCCACTCCTTCAACATGGACTGTTAATGGTGATATGCTAGGCAAAGGAATGTCATTTACTTCAGGTAAATGGGAAGTGCTGTTGCATGTGAAAACAGATGAAAAGTAATCAGCCAGCTCAATAGCTTTGTCCTTAGAATCAGTAAACGTAGTTCTTTGGTGGATAAGAGGGCCAATTCCAGTATTATCCTGTTTTCTACTTTTGACTGTTATAAATTATCTTTTTTCCCCTCTGCAATCAATATTTGGAATTCCTTACCCCAACACGTGATTGATTTAACAGAGATTGACCAATTCAAACACAGCCTAGCTGGACTAGTAACTGTTTAATAATTTATCAATGTGTATATCATACAGTACGATAGTAACTGTATAGTAGGGACCACAAAGGAGTAGGCATGGCCCATGAAATAATATCACCCAAAAACCAGCCTCAACCTTCCCTTACGATGATGAGGCAGTATTGGTGAGGTAAAACTATAAGCCCAAACAAGCTTTCAGATTAGCGATTCCGAGAGAATTTTAAAATTGATGGAAACAATTTCTATTTAGTACAGGCTTGTGCAGCACTCCCCAAGGATCTCACAAACATTTAGCTTTAAAAAATCCATCAATGGATGATGGAGTTATAAGCAATTTCATCCTTTAAAATGGTAAAAATTTCTCTGCTTCTTTCCATTGAAAAACTCCCAAAAATGGCACAATTGAACAAATGTTTATAACTCAAGTTTGCAAAAATATTTTCAACTTCTGTTTCCTGATATAAATACCTCAGTACATGGACTATAGTGCAACCATCATTATAAGACCCTGGTCACCTCTGTAGAAGGCCACCTAACAATTGCATGAACTTAGCATATTACAAATGACATAACAACTTGCACTTGGTCTGAATGCTAACACTCTGTACTAGTCACCTTCATCCAAAATACAATGTGCATGCAAATCAAGGACTTGTACTGTTCATTTATAGCTGCTTATACAGTTATTTTTACTGTTACTTTTTAGTTTCTTGATAGCTACCAAAGTGATGCACCAGACAACTTGGTTATTTATGTTGCAAATTTGCTGACTTTTTGCATACTAATAATGAAAACTACAAGGACAAAAATGTTGCACTTGATGTAACTGAAATGTGTTGGGTCGTTTCTTGCAAAGACAACATTACATTTATTGAAAAACAATCTTAGAATTGGCATAAAACACCACACAAACACATTTATAGCAGGAAACTAACATCACCATCGTGTTTCTCGTCCCCAGAAACCCTAGAAGCGATCTAATTGTTTGATCAAACACTCGTACGGCAGCGAATCGATTGTGCCATCTTCCCAATGGAGGATTCACGGAGAAAATTTTATGTAGAAAATTTACGGAATTTCGGAATCGCTATTCAGATCGACCCGAAATGCTTTCAACAAGTTGCTACGGAATTTTAATTTTTTTATTTAACGGAATTTTCTGCTGACTGAGTAACTGACTGACTGATTCCTTCAGACAAGCGTAACTCGATAACGGCTAAGGCTACGGGCTTGATTTTTTCACTGTTCGACGTCGCTTCTACACGACAGGTGCCTTTGGCATACAGCAGTACGTACAATGCATTCTTCATGTACTTACCAGTGTCCTCCTTTGTGTCCTATTCATCTTTGCTGACAGGGAAAGGTGTCTATTTGGCGCGAGCACGTGATGGCTTCTCTTCGAAACGGAAATCGACCGTATTTTCATCATGGCTATTTTGATTGCAGAGGTGCTTTTCAAACGTTACAGTTCTTGATTCGTACTGCTGTGTAACGGGTTGAACATAGCCTACAGCGAAGCGTAATTATATAATGGATACTTCACTTTTCAGACGATAATTAATATGATTGGGTCGCGCGGCACGATTTCTTTCTTTTAGTATGCGTGGATTGTAGAGGTGCTTTTCGAAAAGTTCTTGATTCGAAATGCTGTGTAACGGGTAGAACATAGTTGACAACGAAGCGTAATGGATACTTCACCTTTTAGACGATAATTGATATAGCTGGGGGCGCGGTGCTATTTCAGATGCGTTCACTAGTCATAATAAAATTATTTACAAAACAGTTACAAACAAGTACACGAAAAAATTTGGAATTTTCAACTAGAGTAGGGACCATAGCACATCGATAAAAAGTACTGAAACAAGTTGGAGTAGTCCATGATATTAAGTCACTGTGTGTATATAAGTAAGTAAGTAAGTAGGCAAATAAGTAATGTAATGTAATGTACTTTCGCGGCTGTTGGTACATGTTACCAACAGACCTTTGGCGTGTTTACACCATAAAGCAATAATAAATAAATAAATAAAACAATAAGAAGTGTTATAGCTATCCCTACTGTGCATTTCCTTTATGGTATCCTGAGCATGCAGTTTTCTCAATTAATGACATAAGATAAAACAGTACATAATAAGGCCACTCCAAATAAATTCTCCGTTTCCCGTCCACCGCCCGCATCTGGTTACTGCCAGCTCTAAATATTTCATTATTCCGTATTCTTCCATTATTTTCCGGTTACTCTTGCATACTGACATAGTTATATATTCGTTACCCGGGATATGAAACGGAGTACTTCGCTTTTGACACTCCGCGTTGTTAACGCGCTTAATTATGGTAACACGCATGTAATGGGAAGAACGTAAGACTGGCTAAAAGAAGTATCTGAAGGTGAGCTAGTGTATAAAATCATTAAGTTAAATTGTGTATTTGCAGCCTAACTGGAGTTAAGCGTCTTCTCTAGTGATCCAGAACAAGATCCAGAAGGGTGGGATGCCATAGTCTCGCGTGGCCATGTTAGGCGTAATCTGTGAATTTGCGCAGTTTATAAATTGCGTTGCGAATTTGGTGAATTCATAAAATGCGCAAAAATTTATAAATTGCGCAGGTGTCGTACTTGCCGTATTGACATATGGCAAGGGGCAACGCGAGATGCGACACATTACAGTTGTATCGGTTGCCGACCTACTGTCGTTCCAAGTGTTGGATCACTAGATTTCCTCGTGGCAGCATAGATAATGTATGTCACATGGATTGGAAACGCCCGTATTATTTACATAGTGACGTCATGGGCTATCCTTGTTTCGCTGCATGCGCGTAAACTTTATGGCCTCGACAGGCGGAAGATTTCGCTGTACCTGTAACCAGCAAATTAGTGTTTGTTGTTTACAGCTAGGTTAGTTACCACCTACACTAATTGGAGGCTGGACTGGGTAGGGACGCTGGAGAGCAGTAAACAATAGCGTAAGAAAATTCAGGTTCAAAGGTGAAATATGGTGTTTCAAAACGGTTGTGCAAATTTCCTGAAAAAAACAGAAAGTGTATCATTGTTTCTTTGCTGCTGTTTACACCACTTGTAGCAGGCAGAGTGTAATAGGCTAGCTAGATATTCACTGCTTCGCTGTGTATTTCCACTGCTTCGATAAAACTTCAGAAAACAGGCACTACTTTGTGCTATTGTTTAGCTCAAGCTGAGCAGTACTGTAGCTTAAAATTTATTTCAATGTATCATACATTTCTTTGGTTGTGTAAATGCGGTGACGAGAAGTTGGCTAATAGTACTGCTGTTGAATTATTAGCTAGTGCGTACCCACAGACACGCTGTGTTCTTGTTCAGTACACAACGCAACACAATAAACAAGTTAAAAGGAATGTCCACGCCTTCGAACCGGCCTTCAAACAAGCCAGAGAAAGCCAAACAGCCACTCAACAAGTTTCCCAATGTATTGGCGCACCGTAACTAGGATAGGAAAATAATTTAACGGGCGTTTCCAATCCATTAGGAACGCATACATTATCTATGGTGGCAGTGTATGCGAGGTGTGAGTTTCGAATCACTATGAGTCTTGCTATGAGTTTAGCCTCGGAGATACGTCGGAAAGGCCAAGGATCACGCACAGAGAGCTTCTGTGGAGGAAAATATCTTGATCCCAATCACACCTCCAAAAGCAAAACAGTCCACCTTTTCATGACTAGCATTACCAGTGGAACCATACCATCTGAATGGAAGTTGCACAAAATTACAGCTGTACCAAAGTCTGGTGACAAAACCTCAGTTAAAAACTATCGTCCCATTTCACTTCTTTGCATTACATCCAAAGTTTTAGAAAGACTAATTTATGATAAGATAATTAACTCAGTTTCTAATTGTATCACACAATATCAATTTGGGTTCCAAAAGAATTCTTCAACCTTGCACCAACTACTTATCTATTTTATTATTATAATAATTGCAGGACTCTGAAAGAGTATACGTGCAATATAGTATGTAGTTAAGTTAAGTAGTTAATTAAGTATAAAAAGAATTATAAATTATAAATTATAATTTGTTTAAGAAATCAGTAGCAGATCTACGGAATGCTTCAAAGGAATCCAAATTAACAACTGAGTCAGGTGAACTATTCCACAATCTGACAGTAGCTGGGAAGAAACTGAATTTGTGTATATCAATTCTTGAAAAAGGTGTTTGATATCTTCTATTGTGCCCTCTAGTAACAGTGTCGATGAGAGATATCTCATAGGGTAGTTCTAGTGCGACAGAACCTTGCAATATCTTATAAAACATCATCAGTCTACTTACTTGTCTTCTAACTTCCAAGCTACACCATTTAAGCTCATTCAGGATACTGGTAACACTACTTGAAAAATCATAATCAGACACCACAAATCTGGCAGCACGTCACTGAACACTTTCAAGCTTCTCAAAGTTAGTCTTAGTATATGGTGCCCAAACTATTGATGCGTATTCTAGTATTGGTTTCACATACAAGAAATAGGCTTGGCTTCGTATTTGAGAATTACAATGATATAGATTACGCTTAAGAAGCGCCAATACACTATTAGCTTTTCTGCAAATAGTGGTAATATGCTTGTTAAAGTTCATCTTAGAGTCCAATATCACACCAAGGTATTTTGCATGACTAACCATTCTTAGTTGATTATTGTACAGGAAACAGCTTGTGGGTTTTGGATTACTTAAAGTAACTTGTAATACTTCACATTTATCTGTGTTAAATGTCATCATCCATTTATTAGCCCACTCTTCAATTCGTAACAAATCCTCCTGTAAGAAACGACTATCATCTGTAGTATGTATTGGTCTATAGAGCAGACAATCATCAGTCCGAGGACAGTGCCCTGGGGCACTCCACTAATAACATCGATGGGTGATGATTGAGAACCATTACAAGTAACATATTGAGTGCGGCTGCTCAAAAAGGATGAAGTCCATTCTAAGATCTCATGACGTATTCCATAATGCTGCAGCTTATGTAAGAGATAACGATGTAACACCTTATCAAATGCCTTAGATAGGTCAAGTAAGATGGCATCAGTTTGAGTTTTCTGGTTAAGGTTTGACACTAAGTCATGAACTGTGTGTAACAATTGTAGCTCAGTAGAGTGTTTGGCACAAAAACCGTATTGACACTTTGAGAGTATATTCAGACTATTCAGATGTTCCATAATATTAGTGTGTACTATTTGTTCCAGAGTTTTGCAACACACAGATGTTAATGAAACTGGCCTATAGTTTGTAGGGTTACTACGATTGCCCTTCTTAAATATAGGGGCCACAGAGGCTATTTTCCAGTTGTGTGGAATCTCTCCTTGTTTCAATGATGAATTAAACAGCAATGTTAAACTAGGAGATAATTCAAATGCCATCTCTTTCAATAGCTTGGGAGGGATACCATCTGGACCTGTAGCCTTGAAAGGATCGACTTGTGTCAATAGGGTATATACTTCTTCAATAGATGTTTCAAATAATGGAAGATCAGGGTATGGGCTAGGACCCAGGTGTGGAGCTGGTGAATCATTATCATGAGTAAACACTGAGGCAAAATGTTTATTTAATACTTCTGCTTTATCCAAATTATCAGTATATGTAACCCCTTCGCTCTGTAACATAGGCACACCACAATTATCTTTACGGAGAGATTTAATGTAACGGAAAAAATTCTTCTTTCTTCCACTTCTAAATGGGTTAAACAGTGATCGAGTCATGTAAGAATTACGTGCATTTCTGCATTCTCTCTGCATCTCCTTTTTAAATGATTTATAATGTAGCCAGCCAGCTAATAACATCAAAAGATGAAATAGATACTATATACATTGATTTTCGAAAAGCTTTCGATAGTGTGCCGCATAATGAACTCCTAGTTAAACTTTGGAACATGGGAATCACTGGCACCCTATGGAATTGGTTTAGTTTCTATCTACACAATAGAACCCAATGTGTTTCTGTGGGCAACCACCTATCCGGCACTTTGCTTGTTATCTCCGGCGTGCCACAGGGGAGTATTCTGGGTCCTTTGCTCTTTTTAATATTTATCAATGACCTCCCATCAATTGTCACATCAGATCTATTTGAGTTTGCTGACAATACAAAATTATTCAGACAAATCACATCAACATTAGACATTGAGCATCTCCAAGAAGACATCAATTCATTATTCAACTGGTCCATCAACAACTTTCTCTCATTTAACCTTTCAAAGTTTGCGTTTATGAGCTACCATCGCAAATTCAACTCTACATATCATGTCAACGGTCATTTAATTGATGAATCCTCCAGCTGTAAAGACCTTGGGATTATTTTTACTAATTCGCTAACATGGCAAGCACACTATGAAATGATTTCTTCTAATACCTATAAATCTCTTGGCTTATTGCGTATGGTCTTCAAGGACTCCAATTGTCCCCAGGCCAGAAAATCTTTGTATATCACTCTAGTTAGATCAAAACTACAGTAACTGTATTGCTCCCCACTGTGGAGGCCATACCTGTTAAAAGACATTGAATCACTTGAGAAAGTCCAACGAAGAGCCACTAAATTCATATTATCAAACTATCAATCAGACTATAAAACAAGGCTAATACAAACTGGTATGTTGCCACTAATGTACATTTACGAAATTGCCGACATATTATTCTTCATCAAATCCATCAAAAATCCATCAGACAAATTTGACATCTTGAACTATACCAACTTTACTACAGGTTCAACAAGATCTGCTGGCACAAAGTTATACCCCAAGACAGCTCATATCAACCCTATCATGAACTCATATTTTTATCGTTTACCAAGATTATGGAACTCTTTACCAATAATTGACCTATCTCAATCACTAGATGTAATCAAACCAAAGTTGAAAGCATTTTTATGGAATCATTTTTTAGCTAACTTTGATAATACCCCCTGTACTTTTCATTACCTGTGTCCTTGTACCCGCTGCTCCAAGACTCCTGCACCAACCAATTATAATTATTTGTAATTATTATATATGTATGCATGTATAGTTTTTGTAGTTAAGTAATTAGTGCTCTAGGCTACCAGTGCAGGACACTGGTAGTCCTTCAGAATTGTATGTCTCTGTAATCACTATAGCCTCTACTGTATGTAATTCCAATTCTGTAAAGCAATTATTAAATTAAATTAAATTAAAGTAACTTAATGGAGGAGAAGGTGCAGAAGATAACAGACATTTTGAATGGAGTGGAAAGAAGTGATATTCATTGCTGAAACAAACTGGAAGCCGGTTTGTTTTGTTAACCCAGAGCTCATGCAGTGAAGTTCAGGAAGATGTTCTATATTTGCCTTGCCAAGCAAAGGGTAAGAAACTAAACCTGCTTTGTTTGTGCCTGCCCTTCACAAAATTCTGTAATTACAGAATGAGAATGACAAAACTGTTTTAGGCCACCATCGTTTAGTTGCAACAGTTGAGAATTTGTGACGTAATAGAGTATGTGCATCAACTGAAAATGGACATTTAGACTACAAGAAAATACTTGCAGAGGTATGGAAGTATAGTGAATTACGTATGCTATCATATTCTCAAGCATCACAAAAATTTATAGCCATTAGTCATAAGACCTGGACATTGTGGAGATGGGTGGTTAATTATATAGCAATACTGAACAGGTAATCAAGCTCCCAAGTTTGTAATAATGCCAAGCTGTAGTGAAGGACAAGTCAGGCTGGATTTTAGCTGATATTTTTGCAAGAGACCAAACCTTTGTGATACCCATAGACATAGCAACCAGCTATCAATTTATGGAGCCTGCCTATCAATTTTCTGATATATTAGTTTGGAAAAAGATTTATAGAACAGTCATTTGTTCTAATAGAGCAGTCAGTAAGTGATCATAGAAGAAATCTGTAGGGGCATGCCTCCAGACCCCCTAGCTATGTGTGTATTTTCACACAGTACTTCGCTTTACAACTACCTGGAACAGATCCCCTGATTTCTTCACTGTTCAACGTCGCTTGGTATCTTAATTTGGCATACCGCAGTACTTATAATGCAAACATCATGGACCTACTTGAGTCTTCTTTTATGTACCTTTGCTGACAGTGGAAGATGTTGATTTGTGGTAGCTATAGCTTCACATAATGGCTTCCCTACACGTGTAACAGAAGTTATCTGTATTTTCTGTTACTGTAGTGACTGGAATGGTTCCAGAGGAGCTTAATTCCCATGCAATGCTGTGTAACTGGCTGAACATGGCTGAAAACAAAGTGTAGTGGCCTAATTATTGTTGGGGGTACGTTCAGATGAATACATGAAGTCTGGCACCTGTTTTCAGTTAACTGTGACTATTTGACTTACTCTGTTTGTGCAGACTACCCACTGAGTGAAACTCAACTGTCCTTTGTTTAAAATGAAATACATTGAAATAAGTTAGACTATGCCACAAAAATTATAACTATACATCTATTAAATTGCTTCAGCAAACAGTTCAATATACATCATCACATTCTGTGTACCCAATTGTACTATTAAGTAAACATATACACGTTTGTATATATCTATATTTTTCTAACCTTCTTGGTGAATAGTTGGATTTCTTGGTGAATCAGTGAATTTTTTTCATAGTCTGTTGTATATTCTGATGAGTTAAGATGTGTCATGCACATGCATTATTAACAGATAACGTTTGTTTATTTAGAATCACTTGATTATTATTGTCATTCTTGTGGAATGAGTAGTTTGGATGATGATATGACTGACATGGTGAGGTCTAGTTATGCAAACAAATTTGTATTTGTGTGTGGATTCCATAGGTCAGGTGCAATAGTTGCTCATCAGGGGTATGGTACCATGAATGGTGTCTACGAAGACATGTGGTTACACCAGGCAAGATGAAAGTGGATATAACTTTTCTAGGTCTTGCTGCTCATCAAAATTGATCAAATAGAGTTGTGCCTTTGTAACTTATGTATTGGAGTATACTTAGCTACATGTGTAACACAGCATACCTGATTCCAAACACAATATGTTTGCACTAATAGCTGTATGAGGTGACATTATGTAACTGTGTATTGTGTTACATCTGCATGCATGGCATAATTTGAGATTGAAACTATAAGTATGTGTATCATGTAAACCAGGGGCGTAGCCAGCCAATATTTGATGGTTGGGCCATAGATTATCTATGATTGGGCATAACATCAACTTAACTACACACACACAAGAAACGCGCTCACTTTCATGTGAGACATTATCAAAGAAAAATATTAAAAAGTGTATGCACACAAGGCCTACAGCTACCTATACTATAGTGTAAATAAATGCTGCTTGCATGCATGCAAATATTTACTAGCTATACAGGGGCGGATCTAGGATTTATAAAAGGGGGGGGCTAACTCAAGGTACTAATCTCTTGGGTAGAGATGTGCGAAGCACACTTCCCAGCATGCTTTGCATGCTGGAACTAGGGGGTCTGGGGGCATGCCCCCCCAGGAAAATTTTGAAAAATAGATGCTAAAATACTGCAATTTGGAGACATTTTCACATAAAATTCATAATGTTTTCTGCCTGTAGATATTTTATATACTGCCTTTAGATTATAGGTATGGCTCTCTGCAAAAGCATTTTGCTAATGGAAAAGTTTGGGTAGGTACAGACAACCAAGTACATGATGCACCCCTCTCACAATTGCACAACACTGAATAGGTGCATGTTAGAATAATAATGTTGAAAGTGGAAAATTTTGAAATTTGAGATTGAATCTGAGAGCATTTTCAATGGAAATTGTGTACCTGAATTAAGTATTGCCATACATATAAACTACACAAGTAGATGAATGAAGTACTTTAAACAGACCAATGCACTTCATTGTATGTATAGGTGCAGGCAGATTTGGAAAAATTCCATAACAGAACCAACTACATGTTTCGAGTGAATGTTCTATTAGAGTAGTTAGCTGACTGCTCTATTAGAGTATCTCGATCTTGTACACCTCCAATGCTGATCCGGGTCCTTGTTACATAAACTTTAGCATAAATCCACTGATAATACCTTTGAAAGATGTTTATAAGGTGGTTTTATGAGTATTTGTATTATTAGTGATCATTTAATTATGCTAAGACAAAACTTCATTATAATGCTCAGCATATTGAGCAAGTAAAGCCTAAATATGAAGGGGGGGGCTTCAGCCCCCAAAGCCCCCCCCCTGGATCCGCCCCTGCTATATGCTATCTATTAAACTTGTAGGGCAGGCATCCACCGACGATCGCCGTAGCTGAGTATCACGTGACATCAAACTGCTGAACCTACAAGAACCAACAATGTAAACAGTTCATCACATATTTACCACAATCAACTGGCAGTATAGTTTACAGACCAACCACCACAGCGATATGAAATGCTTTTTCAATTAAACGCCATATGGTCCCAAATGAAGGCCGGGGGCGCTAATTTATGAACTATAGCACAAATATCAGCATGCCAAGAAAGCTTCGTCCCAGACTTACAGCAGCCAATGTACATTTTGCATGAATCTGGTGTAAACCACAACTCGGTTAATCAGTACAATTTGTGCACGTGACGCTTTATAATGACTTGACCTTTTCTCCATTTCCAGCTCCACTTGCATATGCTATTATTGTTATCTAGAAGAGTCACGTTTCCTGTTTTCTTTCATCAGCAGTAAGGTAGGCTATACGGTACTTTCCTTATCAAAAGAATACGGTTGACAAATCCACTGAAACGAAATCTTTTGCTGCCAGCACCATCCACACTGAATCCTACTGACGATTATCACTCACTGTGACTTAGAGATACAGTACCACGACTGTAGTGTACCACGCTTTGACTCCAATTTAAATTTCGAATTTAAACCGCGCCAAGGAGCGTGGCACGTGCGTCTTTTATAGGGACTTCCCAAGGGATTATCCGCGTAATGGATCACGTGATATGCCATCTCGATCTTTTCTGAGGTCATGGTTCAAGAAATGAAGTACATGTTTACGCTTTACAGTATCAAAGTAGGATGGTTTTGTGTGCTGCTGTGAATCCTCGCGTGAATCTTAAGCTACTTGTGATGGTTGGGCAAAAGTTTGTGATGGTTGGGCAAGAAACTGTGATGATTGGGCAAATTCCCGTTCATGCCCACCCTTGGCTACGCCACTGTAACGAAATGAAATTGGTACACAAAAATAGGTTGTAGCAGCGGCCCGTCAGTTTCTTACTAATTGCGTAGAAACGTCGAAACAAGGCCGAATTGACCGCTTCTTTTCAGTAACACGGTCTTTTCTCACTTTTAAACGAACAAACAACGAAGTAGGGTTAACAGTTTCGTATTATCGCTGACCTAGAACGTGGAGCGCATAGAAATAATTAACAACGAGGATTGGAAATTTGGAATGTATTGTTGCTATTGGAGAGCGCCGCTACGTTTCATATCCCGACGAATAGGCTCAGTAAAAGCATAGATAATAGAGTATCGCGGATTGCACATCCGTGGTCACCAAAGTCTATGATGTCACGTGAAAATGGGCCGATTTGAATGGAATTGCTCACTTTTGATTGGCTATTTAGTCAAATCCAAAAAAATATTAGGACTACGGATACGCAAACCGCGATACAGTCTACAGCGGATTTCTCTTGCGTTCGAATTTTGCGTAGCCCGTATTGTGCGCTTTGAAAGTGAGGGCACGTGCACAATACGGAATACGAAGATTCGAACGCAAGAGAAATCCGCTGTATTTCAGGTTGGTTGTCCACGTAAGCCAAATGCAAAATATCACGTGAATAGAAATAACCAATGAAATTTCACGCCAGGCGGACGGCGCTAGTTTAAACTGAAGACTACTGATCTCATTGGCTACTTTCAAGCACGGGACTTTTAACACTTCGTTTTCTCTAGTCAACTAACCGGAAATAGACTGTACATAAAGCTACCTTGAAACAGTGTCAGCTCACATGTCAGCAGTGCTATCAAGTCAGCACAAACTTCACGTTTGTGTTATTTTTGCAACTACAAAGGAAGGAATAAGCTTTTAAGCATGCTTTTATGCAGCCTTTTTGGCTGTGCCAGACAAATAATGGCTTGAAAGGCTAGCCAATTTTATAATTGAATAATGGAAATGGACCGCCCGCCCGCATACAAATATGCCTGAGTCCAGGACGGGAAACAGAGAATTTATTTGGAGTGACCTATACAAAAACAAATCTTAAATATGGGCCTCAGCGACCTGCACAGCAATCGGTACCTCAGCAATGGGACAGCGAAAACTGGACCTGGCACCGCGAATGCACCTAATTGCAGACCTCAACAAAGAGAAGCTCAATTTACATCTCAGCCATCCCATCACTATTCCATACAGGTTTTTGCAATTGAATTCGGCGACTTTGCAATTAAATTCGTCCTGTTTGCAATTGAGTTCGTCACTTTTACTATTGAATTAGCCCCGTTTGCAATTGAATTCGTCGGTTTTGCAACTGAATTTATCCCGCTTGCAATTGAATTCGTTGGTTTTGCAATAGAATTCGTCGGTATTGCAGTTAAATTCGTCCGTAACAAGAATGGCAGCTGGAGAAAACACGAAAACATGGTGTAGAAAAAAAAGCAGCTACTACAAGAACTTGTCCAAGTGCAACAGTAATAAACAACTCTTTGTAAGGCAATAATTCTTCCTCTACAGCCTATCCAGCAACATTCCAAACTCTACTACGCCATTCGTGATGGGTGTGGTCACTCGCGAGCAAGCTAATTAAATTGTTAGACTGGACAGCTATCAGCTTCGCGTATTACCAGCTCCAATTATAGGGTCCGCAACGCGAAAAATTGATATCCTCCAATCAACTACCTAACTATTGTCATGTGTTAGGCTAAGTGTAACTTACATAACACCAGCGTGGCAGCCAAGTTTGTCACTTTCCTCTGGTAGAAAACTGTACAGATGTCTTAAAATCACGTGATTTTTCGTTGCAGCGGTCCGTAGGGTTCTTCGTATGCCACGATATTCACTCTCAACATGGTTCAAGTAGTTTATCATCAACTCAAAGTATTGATAGTTTGATTTTATTGGTCAGTTTCTGGTGGCAGCACGATCTGTGCAGCTTTTTGGCAACAGACAAAATGTTTCTTCCTCTGGAGCACAGGACAAGCAGAGCAGCAACTGCGCCGTGGGTCAGCAATGACCAGGACTAGGTAAAGTACCTGCATGTGGAGTATGATTATAATTTAAGCTTGTTAGCCATCTGGCTGAGCCATCTATATATTGAAATTCGGCCAAAATGATGAGATTTTTGCAAACAAATACCAGAATGGTTGATACATCAGTGAGACAGTCTCCAACAGCAAGGATACGAAACTTATAAACACCTAACAATACGACTATCTCGCCCAGTAAACGCATAGAGCAATCCAATGCATGAAATATGCACTCACGTGATCAAAATTTAAATCGCGGAGATACCCATGAAATCGCTTTCATTCCTGAATAGGAATCATGCAGTGTGCTCCTTTTGTAAATATTTCTGCTAATTGTTTGCTCAGGCGTGGTCTGGGCCAGTACAGGTGTGTGTTATGCTGTGATAGCATCATAGGGAAAGTTTTGGACTGGTGGGCTAATCGAGATGCTGAACGTAATGCACACAAACTGATTGTCACTTGATTTCAAGTGATTTTAAGGTCATTGGAATAGATTATGGTTGTATTCTTCGAGTTTGAATATCGATCACGTGAGTGCTTATTTCATGCATTGGATTGCTCTATGCGTTTATTGGGCGAGATAGCCGTATTGTTAGGTGTTTATAAGCTTCGTATCCTTCATATCCAACAATTAAGCGACTTTTAATAAAAAAAATTTTATTGGCAAGATACACGCGTCTACACTGGAAGCAGGTTTTCAAGGCTCTGTTATGGATCGTCAGATAACTTTTAAACCCTTTCCAGGTTCTAGCAGGAATGGCCAGCATGACATCTACTTTCACGTAAAATGTAACAGCTTAATACGGCCTTCTTCATGGTACAAAGTAGGGGGTTTAACATTACACATAGAACCATTGGCCATGAAAATATTGGCTCACCTCAACAATCCAGGCGCGAACTTTTTAACGATTCCAGGTTATACCAGGCTAGATCTATCCTTTCTTGAATACTTCAGCTAGCTATACCGTTCGTGACGAACGTTTTACACGGTACAAATAATTTTATAAAAATCACTATCTCAATCCAATAGTCGCATACCCTGGCTGAGCACTGATTATTAATGACGCGCGCGCTATATTGCGTGGGCGAGTTGCAATGGAGAAGTATTACGTTCTTGAATGTTTAATTCATCAACTTTTCAATGGTCAATAGTCCTTGTACATCATGCTAATAACTTTTTTAGATCACGTGATACATCTTTGTATTTTGTACATGTAATCAAATAAATATTTTGAAAAATGGTCATTATAAAAATTTCAAGTTACTTGTTTGGCAGTTCTCCAACGTATAAACCTGTGGAAAAACAGTCACATTTAAATTGGTGAATTTAAAAAATCTTTATCACGCACACACTACACACACACACACTACACACACACTACACACACACACACACACACACACACACACACACACACACTACACACACACACTTCACTACATATTCACATAAAAATAAAACACTACAAGGTATGGTAATGGTTGTTTACATTGGTTAATTTTGTGGTGTGCCACATATAGCAACAAGGGAAATGTGTATCTGTGATCAAGAATTTAATTTAGTTTGTAATATCAATCTTTGTCAACTAGAGATGAACTGGCTATTGGTAAAAAGTGAGGGTAGCCAATGCCTTGGGAATCTTGTATGCTATGTGAGAAATCCAATCAGAAATACACAAATATATTAGAAACCAAATCCTAAATCCAAAATCATGTAAAAATAATGGAGAAAGTGAGTTTAACAAAGTAGACAATGATCGATCATGAATAACTAGAACAAGATGTAGATCAACAACGGTACAGGTAGTTACTAGTTAGCAATATCACTAAATACTTTTAAAAATACATAAGATTGGGAGTCTCGTACACGCCAGTTGGGTGCTTTGCGTGGGCGTTGGCAACCCCTCTGGTACACCATTTCTGTGTTTTGCGTGGGCGTTGGCTACCCCTCGGGAAAAATAAAATAATGAAAGACTATACAGAAGCTGATCTGTACAGAAGATGAGCCCTGCACAGCTACGTGGGCTTCTTTTTACAAAGCATACACTCACCTTATTTGCACATTGCCCAATCATCATCATGGACGCTTCCACCTCCCACCGTGCACTAAAGTAATAGAAACAAACAAACATCATTAAATAATATAAGCATTAATATTATTATAGCATAACACAGCAGCACAATATTACAGCATGATAAACAAACCAAAGTATTTATACAGAAAACTATGTCATAGACATTTAATCGTCTTTGAGCAAGGCCATTTTAACGAAGGTGCAAATTGGGCGTGGGCGTGGGCGGGCAATTCATTACATTCTTTTCGCCGTTTATAACTATCACTGGCAAACTAATGCATATACTATATCAAAGAACGTATATATTTAAACAGTTGTATGATACTTATAGACTGTTTTTTCACTGTCAACCACTTCTTGCGCGTGGGCGGCCCACCACCCCTCCCCTCCGCACCCTCCCACCCCGTATATGATATACGTGCTATACAGCTGAGCATATAAAAGTTGCTAAAATTAACAGGTTTTGTAGAATCAGTTTTATTTTTAAAATTCTAATTGAACAAACAGTACATTTTCATACTGTAGCTGAATGACATTAAAATACATTGAATTGTCTGATATGTGCTGTTGGAGACTGTCTCACTGATGTATCAATCATTCTGGTATTTGTTTGCAAAAATCGCGTCATTTTGGCCGAATTTCAGCATATAGATGGCTCAGCCAGATGGCTAACAAGCTTCAATTATAACCATACTCCGTATGCAGGTACTTTACCTAGTTCTGGTCATTGCTGACCCACGGCGCAGTTGCTGCTCTGCTTGTCCTGTGCTCCAGAGCAAGAAACATTTTGTCTGTTGCCAAAAAGCTGCACAGATCGTGCTGCCACCAGAAACTGACCAATAAAATCAAACCACCAATACTTTGAGTTGATGATAGACTACTTGAACAATTTTGAGAGTAAATATCGTGGCATACGAAGAACCCTACTAACCGCTGCAACGAAAAATCACGTAATTTTAAGACATTTGTATCGTTTTCTACCAGAAGAAAGTGACAAACTTGGCTGCCACGCTGGTGTTATTTAAGTTACACTTAGCCTAACACATGACAATAGTTGGGTAGTTGATTGGAGGATATCGATTTTTCGCATTGCGGACCCTACCAATTACCTTCTATAGTGTCTCAAGTGTAACTCTCCATGGCGTAAATAGTTCATCTCTTAATGAACGGTTGGTTTCTTGGAGCCGTTTCGTTTATGACGAATTGTAATGCAAGCGCGACGAATTCTATTGCAAAACCGACGAATTCAACTGCAAAACCGACGAATTCAATTGCAAAACCGACTAATTTAATTGCAAACAGGACGAATTCTATTGCAAAACGGACGAATTCAATTACAAACGGGACGAATTCAATCGCAAAGGCGACGAATCAATTGCAAAAACCTGTAAGAAAGACTGCTTTGTACTCAAAAGGTTGGCCAATGCACAGTAGGGATATAACACTTCTTATTGTTTTACAGTGATTTAATATCATGGACTACTCCAACTTGTTTCAGTACTTTTTATCCATGTGCTATAGTCCCTACTCTAGTTAAAAATTCCAATTTTTTGTGTACTTGTATATAATATTATAGTCTTGTGTAGTAAATATTGTATAATTATATAACTTTGTTTTTCTTTTGTGATTGACAGTAGTAATTGTACCCTTTTTTGTGCACCATACTCTTTTGAGGTCTTACAACAATCCGGCAATAATAATAATATATATATAAATTTCTCAATAGAGGTAATTTCTTTGATGTGGTTAGATATAGCTTAATGTTACAAGCATTAGGCCCAAACGACTGCTGATAAGTATCTATTCTTGCATGCATCCTCCTTTGTGATTTACATTTCAATATCATCCTCTATGATTTTTTTAGATCAGCATCTGAGTTATCAACTGATATAAGGGTTGCTGACAAAATTTATATAGCACAACACACTCAATAACACTGGAAGACTGAGTACATATGTGGCTAGTTGGTTGGATTTTTAGAACTTGTATAATTAGCAACATAATGGCTTTGTGTAAAGGGGTCTTCCACACTCATCCAATTGACCAACTTTGACAGTTAATACCTTAAGACTGGAAATTAAAATGCCATATATTGACTTGAAATTTGGTCAGTAGTAGGTACCAACACAACCCAATTGTGGATGCAGGTTGATATGTTGGCTGAACACCTAAGTATGGTCTCCCAAGTAAGGATGTGAGTGATAGACCCATTTTCACAAATCCAGTCACATAAAAAAAATTATAATGTGTGGTTGTACATATTCCAAACATACCTCACTGGAAAGCCATTTATTGAATTTCACTGTACCTTTTGAGGCTACTGGTAAATGACACTTAAATAATCATTTAATAATGGCCCCCATAGTTGATTCATCACAGTTCCCATTATTGAAGTGCATAAGTACGTATAATGGACACATATATATTAACTAATTGCAGTCTTATTAGCTCACAAATGAACATGCAGCAATTAGCTGCTACCTGTACTGCCTCTTGAAGAGAAGAATATGTCATCCATGATCTGAGAATGGACAATGCAGTGACTGTTCTGTTAGAGTATTTAGTCTTTCTGTGTGAACGTTATGCATATAAAAGTACTAGTTTATTGGTTACTTAAGATGTGTATGACTATCCTCTTTAATCAAGACACACGGTAGTGTGTCGTGCGGCCCAAGAAGCCGGCGCGCCACACCGTGAGTATATTGACAGGAAGAACGAAAACGTCATTTTCACACCTTTGTATCTCGGTGATCACTTATCTGATTGGAACCAAATTTGCTACACAGTTGCCCGCCAGCCAAGGGAGTCTACATTCCAAATTTGAAGGAAATCGCTCCAGCCATTTCCGAGATACGAGCTGTCAAAGTTTCGTTTTTTTTTCTTCTTCTTCTTCGTCTTTTCGCACACTTGCAAAAATTGCTATAACACGCAAACGCGTACTCCTATCGACTTGAAATTTGGCACACAGAAAGGGAGTCCAAAGGCGAATCCTAGCATCAAATTTGGTACAAATCCGATGAATGGTTCAGGTGTTATGACCGATTATTCGCGTAAAACAAGATCGATTTGTTGTCACGCCTACAGGGTAAACCGCTTCATGGAATGAGTTGAAAATTGCTATGTAGATGGAGTAACCATCGTAGGAGTGCCTTTTGGTGGTTTGAAAGGAATCGAGATAAAGACCACGGAGATATGACACAAAACCCAACCTGTGTCACAATTACGCGATCGATTTTTATGAATAAAAAAGTATTAGTTTTCACGCCTACTAGGCAAACCGCTTAGAGCAATGAGCTGAAAATCGGTGTATAGCTGGAATAATCTTCATAGAAAGTCCTTGCAGTAGTACAGAAGAATCGGATTACAAACCACTGAGTTATGATTCGAAAGCCAACTCCGTGTAGCAAATGCGAGATCGAGATACTCTAATAGAACAGTCACCCTAATAGAGCATTCGGCTAATTTATTTACTCCATTATAGAATTTTATTACATCACAAGTTATTCTGTAGGGAGTTTAGTTGCAAACAGTTAATCTTATAGACAGTTCAGCAAGAAGACAGTCACCATGCGGAGAGTTAAGCAAATATACCACTATAGAGATTCAGAACATTAAAAGTCACACTGAAGAAAGTTCAGCTATAAACAAGTCATGCACTGTGTAGAGAATTCAGCTACAATTAAGTCACTCTCTAGAGAATTCAGTTACACAGAATTCTGCTACACACAAGTCACTGTGGAGAGAGTTCAGCTACAAACAAATTACCCTTTAGAGTGATCAGCTACAAACAAAACACTTTGCAGGGTGTTCACCTGCAACAAATCAATTACCTTTAGAGCGATCAGCAATGAACAAATCAACACAAATCTACCTGTAGAGAGATCAGCTAGAAACAAATCACCCTGAAGAGAGTTCAGCTACAAAAAAATCACCCTGTAGAGACATCAGCTAGAAACTAGACACAATGTAAGGAGTTCAGCTACAAGCAATCACCCTGTAGAGAGTTCAGCTAAAACAAATCAACCTGCAGAGAGATCAGCTACAAACAAATCACCTTATAGAGAGTTCAGCTACAAACAGATTACCTGTAGAGAGATCGGCTACAAACAAATCAACCTGCAGAGAGATCAACTACAAACAAATCACTTTATAGACAGTTCAGCTACAAACAAATTACCTTGTAGAGAGATCGGCTGCAAATTAATCAACCTGCAGAGAGATCAGCTACACACAAATCAACTTGTAGAGAGATCAGCTACAAACAAATCACCCTGTAGAGAGATCAGCTAGAAACTAGATACAATGCAAGGAGTTCAGCTACAAGCAAAATCACCCTTTAGTGAGTTCAGCTACAAACAAATCAACCTGCAGTGAGATCACCCACAAAAACGCACTTGTACAGAGTTCAGTTACAAACAAATCACCCTGTAGAGAGATCAGGTAGAAAAATTCACCTTGTAGAGAGTTCATTTACAAAGAAACCATCATATAGAGAGTTCAGCTACAAAGAAATTACCCCGTAGAGAGTTCAGCTAGAAGAAGTCACCTTGTAAAGAGTTTAGCTACAAAGAAACCATCATGTACAGAGTTCATCTACAAAGAAACCACCTGTACAGAATTCAACTACAAACAAATCACCCTGTATAGAGATCAGCTAGAAGAAGTTACCTTGTAGATAGTTCAGCTACAACAATTCACCCTGTAGAAAGATCATGCTAGAAGAAGTCACCTTGTAGAGTGTTCAGTTACAAAGAAACCATCATGTAGAGAGTTCAGCTGCAAACAAATCACTCTGTAGAGAGTTCAGTTACAAAGAAACCACCATGTAGAGAGTTCAGCCTCATACAAACCACCTAGTAGAGAATTCAACTACAACAAATCACCCTGTAGAGAAGAAGTTACCTTATAGAGAGTTCAGCTACAAAGAAACCACCATGTAGAGAGTTTAGCTGCAAACAATTCACCTGTAGAGAGTTCAGCTAGAAACAAATCACCCCATAGAGAGATCAACTGGACGAAGTCACATTGTAGAGAGTTCAGCTACAAAGAAACAATCATGTAGAGAGTTCAGCTACAAACAAATCACCCTGCAGAGAGTTCAGCTACAAAAAAATCACCCTGTAGAGAGTTCAGCTAGACGAAGTCACCTTATAGAGAGTTCAGCTACAAAGAAACCATCATGTAGAGAGTTCGGCTATAAAGACACCACCATGTAGAGAGTTTAGCTGCAAACAAATCACCTGTTACAGAGAGTTCAGCTACAAAGAAACCATCCTGTATATAGTTCAGCTACATTTCAAGTCACCCAGTAGAGAGATCAGCTGCAAAAAAAATCCTGTGGGGAATAATGAGCATGTAATAAATATATGTATATAATTTGTATAATTACTAATAAAATCAAAAATAATTGAAGTATTAACATTCTTCTTTAAGTTCTTTTCTTCTTCCTGTGGTAAAGAAAAAAACACATGGGTTAAAAAAGCCCCAAAGCCAGCCATAGGCTGGCTTTGTAGTATACAAATACAAAAAGAAGTGATATCTAATCAAAAACAGCCAAGCTGTAAAAAAAGGTGCGGCCCCCATAAAGGCCATGGTGAAAAAAGATGTGAAATCCAAGGTGGCGGCCAAGAAATGGCTGTGATGGTAGGTTAATGGTTACATTTTAATAACGGCAATTCAGGTGAATTTTGTGCCGCTTGGTCTTGGCACCAAATTCACCTGAATTGTTGTTATTAAAATGTAACCATTAACCTACCATCACAGCCATTTCTTGGCCGCCACCTTGGATTTCACATCTTTTTTCACCATGGCCTTTATGGGGGCAGCACCTTTTTTTACAGCTTGGCTGTTTTTGATTAGATATAGTATAGCAGGGGTGGATCCAGGAGTTGGTAAGGGAAGGGGTACAAACAAGTTCACTATTCAGATCCACACCATTACAAAGGGGAGACCATGCATGCACTCTGGGTATATAGTATGTAGACTCTGTAACTAGCTACAATCTTTTATAGTTAATGAATGCACATAGCAGCAAATAATCACCTCTCAGTAGTGTTCACTGTTGAATTTTATTATTGCAGAAGGGTGACATCTTAAAGCTGTTGCAAAACACCTGCCAATTATTTTAGAGGTATACTTAATGTGCACAAAGGCGCTTACTTGTTTGCTTACTTCTTTGTAACAAAAACTTTTAAAAAGCATAGGGAATGATCTGACAAATCCTGCTATTTGGTTGGACATAGTCAATAGTACTGTACAATTTTTTTCTAAAAGTGTTCAGACCTGCATTAGCCAAAAATGGTCAGAAAATGGCAGATGTCTGACCATAATTTCAGGCTCTGTCACTATGCACGAAAATTCTGGGTAACAGTTTGAGTTTGGTTTTGCAGTATAGGGAGCTGCCTGTCAAACTAAAAGTATTTAATATGCCAGTAATTCTTGAGCAATTTTGGCTTAACTGGTATATCAAATGATATAGCTATAGCTAGCTCTTTTAAAAGGAAATATGGCAGGGGAGGGGGACATTTGGAGCAAGGGGCATTTGCTCCAAATGCCCCATACTGAATTTGCCATTGTATGGTATGGCAGTCCAAAACACAGCAAGCAATAGTTCTAACCCAAAATCAGAGCAATGGCGGATCCAGGATGGGCATTTGGCAATAAGAGAATGGAATGAGCTCCCTCAACATGTTATTGATTCTAACTCACTAGATTTATTTCAGGAACAATTAGACATTTATCTTAATACTGCTTTATTGTAATTATTGATTTTTTCTGTAATTGTTTGGGACATACCTTGTACCCTAGGAACAACCAGCTGGAGCTGTCTGTCCAGTATAATAATTTGGGGCAAATGTCCCGCCCCTTCCACATTTTACTAGCATTTATTACAAATTCACCTGAAACTAAAGTGAACCAAAGTCAAACTACAGCATAATATTATGTCTCTAAACTATGAATAATCCTGCACAGTCTAAGCAACCATCTAATGGAGTCTCTTAAACCATTAAATTTTGTCCAGAGATTTTTTAGTAGTCAAATAGCACAAAGTAATGAAGTTATGTGTGTGTGTTGCTTTAAACACTTGTACATTATAGCTACTTCCACCTGCTAGGTCAGCCATAAAGGATTGTAAGGGATTTAGCAAAGTTGCCTCCAGTGTAGAAAATATTTATATACACATATGATAAACAAAATAAAGGGAAATTTGCATTATTGTGTATAATATGCATGTTATAAAAGTAACACATGATCACTGAGACTCACTGGAACATATGGGTTGGGTCTGTTGACATGTTCAAGTCAAGGCTTGTATAATTATAGACTTTATTGACAGCTGTATTGTAATAATTATATGCAATTTGCAAAGCTTTTTATGCAGTAGTCCCCAGGGGATGATTTGCAGTTCAGGAAGGGAAGAGCAGGAGCAAGTTGTTTCTTGGGTCTGTAATCAGAGATAAGTGTACAAAGCCACTTTAGACAATAATATATACAGTGTATGCATGTGTAATTAAATTATTATAATCTTGGACTAGCTTGTTTATTTATAATAACTCAAACCTGAGGTAGGTGTAGTGTAACATTTGATTGGTGTATTGTGTGACTGGCAATGGAGTAATTTATTGTTGTCTCCAAGTGGTAGTCACAATGATGATTTTAAAACAACATTGTGACCCTGACAAAACCAGTCTTACAACTAACGTGATTTGATAAATCATTACTTGTCCTGTGTATACAAGGGCATGCAGTTCCAGAAATTTGGTGACATGTTTCCAAATTTTCTGTTGCATGAACACTTAAATTTAAGGGGATCAGGGGGTATGCTTTCCCAGGATATTTTTTTGAAAATTATACATTCTGAGATTGAATCTGTTAACAATTTTAAAAATTTAAAGCTGGTAGTTTAAAAATGTTAGTTGTTTGTTTCTGTTCAGCTGTCACTGTATCAGGAGCAGGCTAAAGAGTTAAGAGGTGGAGTTACCATAATTAGCATATTTTGCACAACAAATTTTTATGATAAATTTTTCATATAAAAATATTTTTGTATGATTTAAATGAATGACTGCTCTATTAAAGTAGTTCAATCTTATGTTAAATAATTTGTGTAAGAAATTTTCATACAAGTTTTGCATACAAAAATTATTTTACAACAAAAAAAAACAAATTACGGTATGTAAAGTTTGAAGCATGCATACAAAAAAATTGATATGGATGCCATTCTGGGGTCTGCATGTCCCCAGAAAAAAATCAAGTCTTAAAACACTCTGAGATGCAATTTATTAGATTGTTTTTACTGCATCAGTAGAAGTAAACTAAATAACCTTTAAGTGTGTCCTGACAGGTTAACCTAGATCCATTAAGACTCTCTATGTAGGTAATTTGTTCTTGCAATTGTGGATTTTCCATAAGGAATACAAAATGGCCTTAAACAGGACTATTCTATTAGGATAGTTGGCTGCTCTGCCTGAGTATTCTGATCTGAGCCTTTGGTACTTTTGCAAATCAATATAAGTAATTGCCTGACTATAGCTGACCAGTTTCGGGAAACCTCAAAAACACCACCACTGCCATGGTGTGTGTATTAAGAAAGTTTGACCGTGTGTCCAGTTATTGTCTTAAGTTTATTTCACTGGTTGTCCATATTATCTTATTGCTCATTATGTGCTATGCAAAAGATAGCTATATCAATCGAAATATGACACCTCCTGGATGTTTAAATTGGACTCTAATCATCATTACATATCATACCCAGTTATCACGTATGGACATAAAACATGTATGACCAGAATATTTTAGACTAACATCCATCCAGAAATCATTAAAATTTGTGGCTAATCACTAGTGGGATAAGTTGCCAAATGAGCAAGATGATGTCTGGATAATTTAGAATTATATGTAGAATATTAAACTTTCAAGCTAATAACATAATATTAAACTTTTGCAGAAAGTGTACTTACAGTAGCTTTTTAGTTATACTGAAATTATGTAACTATAAGTTATCCATGCAGATCCAGTCACCCCATTTGAATGAATAGCATATTCACTAGAGCAACTCCTGCACATATGATATAGGAAGGTACCAGTGCTGCCTCGATTATCCAACCCCTTGAGACCAAGACATGTTAAGATAGTCCAAATGCTAGGGTAATCAAAGCCCATTCAATATAATTATACAAAGCCCTATTCAAATACTCCAACAGAACATTAATCCTAGACAAAATACTCTAATAGAGCAGACATTCCAACTGTTCAGATAATCGAGGTTTGGGTAGTTGAAGGAACGCTATAGCTATACGTGTCTATCTGCATTGTTTAATCATCATGCCATTTACTGGGCAGCCACTGACCTGTAACTTTAAGCTAGGAAAATTAAGAACTCATCATCTGGCAACCTGAAGTTTAAATCTATAAATGCCTTTGTTCGCACCCTACAGAACATTGTATCATGACACTGGTGTAGAGGGAATCAAAACCATAGACCACCAAGTCTACTTCTTTTAACTGCATGAGTATATTTGAATCATGTAAATTGGCTTTATTTGTAGAACATCAGTGACAGAACATGCAGTGACATCTGCCTTAAATTCAAGATTTAAGGCAAATGTCAGTGAACTGTATGGTACGTCTACTGAAATAGCTGCATAATAAATAATGAGTATACAGTAATGAACCAGCAAGCAACCCGATTTTGATATTTGATTCCACTAGTAAAGCTAGAAGCAATGAATGTCATTTATCTGGTTGATTCCTGTGAGAAACAAATTATGATTGAAATAATTCATGAACAATGATTAACATTTTCAACCTAATATAGCAAACAGATGAATACACATCTCACAGTAATGCTGTCACAATATGGTGTATAGTGTTATATTATTGGACTGATCCCTTAAGGTGTCCGGTACAAGTTACATGATGAGTCTTAAGATGATGTCTTGTGATGTTGTTGGTCCTTGTGTTGGTGCATTCACAATACTGAGACAATCAGATATCCCATGACTACAAAGACACATATACATGAAACACTAGAAACAAAGAACTTACACTTGAACATTTAATACTACAAGGTGGTAAACCATAACTGCAAGTACCATCAATGGGTCCCATTTTATAGATAACCAAAAACTTTCCAGACTATAGTGCATGCTTATTACGTAATAGCACAAAGTGTTCTTTCCTTTAATATGCAAATTAAACTGTTCTTTAAGTTGAAAACTATGATAATTATACACCAATGGAGACAAGTAAAGTGAACAGTTCACTGTTTTATACTGGACAGTATTTACGTTTATTAGCTTAGTTTGAAAACTGGATATGGTGACTATTCAAACTCGACAACTACCCACGAATGATTTTTAACACTTCAACTTGCACAATCCAGAAAACTGCAGCTAATGTGCATGTCTTAGACAAAGCACCATAACTTTCAAAGCATAGTTCCCATTGCTACACAACTGATGCAATATTTTAAAATTGTACCTAGGGTTTTACTCTAACAATTCTCAGGCTAAAACTTGCCACTTTCCAGCAAAGAAACACGTAAACCTTTTACATATCTTTACAAAATGATCCACAATCTCAATGGTGATTGCTCCTATCAGCTTGAAATAAATGTTGCTCATTAAATTCTCCATCAGACCATATATATGGCTCACATGATTAAACCCACAATCGAAAATAAACACATGGCAAGAAGATTAATTTGTGGAATCATGCATTGCCATCTTCATAACAAGTAAGTCTTTGTAGTTACAGTGTTCATTTAAACTTCTCCAGTACATGAAACAGACTTTTGACCAATGTTTAGTTTTAGGCTGTGGTGATTGTTGCTGGGAAATCTCAGAGCCCTTTGCATTATGAATTTTTTTTCACTCTGTGCATCTACATACACATTCATGCACACACCTATACGTATACACCAACACACAAAGCAAGTTCCTTACCACGCATTCACCAAAAAAGTGGGAGTTGTGATCAGATTTTATTACCACTCAGTGTAGTCTAGTCCACCCCACATGGATCACTCCTTGTGTATGGATTTTCTCATAATGTGTACCTAGCACAGGTAGGGGAACAAGTTATAAGTGTTTATGTGATCAGTTTCTTTGTAAGAGAACACAACAGTCTTATAGTCATGTGAGTAATGTAATAATTTACCATTTCCAGTAGTCAACACATGAGAGTATTGCCAATGAAATGTTCTAAATGTCTACACTGTCTTGAAGGGACAAGTCTGGTCACAACAGGTACATAACACAGTACCCAATAGTGAGAGGGTTGACCACCTGATGTAGTTTGGGTGTTACTTGTGCTGGTCATCTCAAGGGAACAGTCCAATAACATAACATCATGTACCACATTGTGAGCAGCATTCCTGGGATATATGATGAGTGATTATAACAATAATTTATTAATACAGTGACCCAATTTAACTTACTAGTGAGAGACTTGGAGGATCTCAGTACAGTACTATATTGGTAATCTCTACTTTTAGTAGACTGGACACACCCTTTGTGCTCCTAATGTGGTTGATTTGCTGGACACATTTCTCTACATCTCCTATAAACTGATAATCACTAACAGCCTCATCTGACACTCCTAATGTTACTTCCTCCACTGTGTAAGCTTGTTTTAATTGCTCCAAAAAGTTTAGAGTTGTTGCCTGGTCCATGTACTCGTCACCATATTTGAATGTTTTTACTGAATTGTTGACTGCAAAGGAATCAGCTATTAGTAATATATTTTGAGGTAGCTGTCCCCAATTTGTGATGACCAATTGGGTAAGTGTCTTACTGTACTCTAATAGTTTAGTGATATCTACTACCCACCACTCCTTGATGGACCAATATTCAAGTTTTAATGTTTCAATATTGTCATTTTGTCTGATAGCACTCAACATCATGTGGTTGACTGAATCACTCCTAATATAAAGGTCAAGCTGTTTCAATGCAGTGGTGTTGGCTAAACCATCACTGACCACTTCACAAGGACAGTCATAGGGTAGGTCAAAATGGAAAGACCTTGTGTTTTTTAATGAAGCACCAATGATGGGACAAGAAGATGGTGTTATATCTACCATCCATATTCCAATGTGTTCCATTGTTATTGTCAGCGATGATAAAATCACACGAACTCCTTCATCTCTCAAAGGATTACCTGACAACTCGATACTGGTGAGGGTTGGATGATCAGATGATATCAGTGTACTCAGGTAGTTAGCACCATCTGCTGTGAATTTGTTACCCCACAGGTTAAGGTGTTGGAGTTTGTTGCCCTTGTTCAAATGATACACTAACCTCTTCACTCCACTGTCCTGAATATCATTACTACTAAGATCAATAGACACAATGGAGTTATTGTGATACAACATTTCGCCAATTTTTTCTGCTCCTGTAGGACCTAATTTACACCCTGCCATACTAAGGTCACTAATTAAAACATTCCTTAGATTAGCAAAACAGGCAGCTCCCTCAGGACCAATATCAGTTCCACTGATGTCTAATACACTGAGAGTGTTACTACTGGTAAATAGCTGGGTTAGTACCTGTATATGTGTCAAGTGTGTGGATGTTTTATTTGCATTTGGATGGTCAGCAGGACAATCCATATCACTTACAGATAGAAAATTAGTTGATCTTATCTTGAGTTCAACAATACGATATGGCATCGATAGTAACTGAACAAGTGAGCAAAATGACTGGCATGTAATTCTGCAATATGATATATTAAGTATAAGGCTGTCATTGCTATATCGAGGTTGTCTTCTCTGCAATGACTGGACTAGCTCTTGAAAGTTATCATTATCCCAATGTCCACCATGTATTTGTTTCATTGCTCCACTGTATAGAGTTAGAAAATAGTCAATGACATGTGTTACACTATACCTAAGGATACCATCAAGGTAGTCCCCTACTATTTGACACAATTCACTATTGTGTGCCTCATACATACAATACATCAAGTGGTTTATTCTCCTCACAGTATGGTATGACTTCACCAGTTTATATGGTAGTAAACGATTTAGTATTTCCTTGTTATCCAGTCTAGTAATCCCAGAATAAAATCTCCATGTCATATTATAGTGATTGTCATCCCAGTATGCATTTATAAACTTCAGCTGATCTTGTAGGGACAATTTGGAGATGTACCATGCTGTGCAAAACTCTTGTAGTGTTTTGTGAAGAAAATTATATGACTTCTCTCTGCCATACACTGAGGTACTGGGGGCAGTCACTAATAGTCCAAGATCACTCACTTTCTTTTGAACAATACCGATGCTCTGTAATTCGTGAGACGAAAATATTATCTTGTTACTCTCCACACCTTTACATGCAATAAAACACAACTGAGAAAACTGTTTGGCAATATCCTCTGGAAGATCATCTAATGAACGGAGTTCCTCTACTTGATCTATATTAGCTGTTCTTGTGGTGATGTATCTCAGAATCAAACGTAAACACAACAAAGTGTACAATTCTGTGAGTGTCTCTGGTAATGTTGAATAATAGAAGAAAATTAAGCATACTATTGCAACATTGATAGGAACAGTTATCACTCCTTGTAATGCTGAATTTCGATGCAGTTGCAATTTCAACATTGCTGCTAATTCCTTTCCATCCTTGACATCTGTAAAAGTGTTTGAAATGTATTCGTCAACTGATTCCTTTTTAAACCCTTCTATTTCAATAATTCGGGAAGCAATGTTTTCCAATGCATCGCAAGCTTCAGGACGAGATGTGTACACTAATGTACACTTGGGAAAGCATTCTCTCAATTCAGTAAACACTGAGGATTTGCGTAATTGATAGGGTAGCTCATCATAACCCTCAAGTAGAAAGCAAACTTTTTCTCCTAAACTCATTACAATTTCTGTGAAGATGTTTCCTTTTAACTTATCATGTGGGGTCAGCAATAAGTCATCAACTGTATGAGATTCTTGTATCTTTTGGGTACGTAAGGTTAACAGAATTACTGCATCATAATTTTGTAGTAAATTGCCATCTGCCCAGCATTTGCAAATGTTGATAGCAAGAGTACTTTTACCCATTCCAGGGCCTCCTTTGATCAAAATCACCTTTTTAATCTCTCCTTCTACATCAAGTGCTTCAGACAAAGTAACATTATCACCTCTTCTGTTCTCTGTTGATGTAGTTCTTCCTTGTCTGTCAATCTTCACAAGAGTCAAACTAACATACTTTGATGATGAGCAGTCTAATTGTTCATCAATGGAGACCAACTCTAGTGACTTGTACTTATTCTGCAGGAACTTGCGATATGTACTCATGTGATGGCTCAATTGTGGTCGGTTTACATTGTCTTGCATACCAACACCTATACATATATAAAAAACACTCTGCACTGTGTCGTATGACTAAAATACACAACAAGCACAAATATTTAGTAGTTATAACACGGTTGCGAGGGATTTGCTGATATGTATAACCAAAGCCCGATGGTGCAGCCCAAGGGCTGCAGGTGTATAATATCAGCAGATACCTAATAGGTGAAAGAACTACTGAGAACTCATCCTGTTTGTTTTATACAGTAGCATGAGAAAATCGATCGTGGTTTTAATAGCGTGGGCTAATAGCCATCAGAACGCTATCTATGTGTTATACGTTACTACGCTTCAACACGCAATGTTAGAAAACTTGCGATTGTGGGATGGAGTTTATATTGTTATCATTTTGGTACTAAGTTAAGCCAACTAACTTTGCTATTGGGATAGTAAGTAAGTTATTATATTAAGGTAAGTACTTAGGACTGTAAGTTACTAACCTATTTCAATGTAGTAGTAGTAGTAGCTTTGCTGTTCAGTGGTCTGTTCAAAGGCTGATACGCGGTGGGTAGAAATATATATCCATGATCGCCCAAACAATTATTTTGTGCCTTCATTATCCTTTAGTAACAACGAACTAGTCTATCTTAGCAAATATACTCAGCTTAGCAACCACTACAAAAATGAGTCTCACAATATAAAGCTCTGTGTTGCTCAATATAACGAGTCACAGCGCATCGTTTCTTTGAACTGGCTGGGTATCAAAGTCATTGGCAAACTGCTTTCCCGTGATATTTCCTGGGCAATATCTTGATATTTCCCGGGCAATATGCGAGCTAAACACCGAGCGGTGCCTTTGAATCCATGTTAAAGTGGTACATAAGTATGTACAGTATAGTAATCAGGCACACAACAAATAGTGTTTTGCAAAAGTATGCATGTAGTTGTATGCCTGTCCGCACTATGACATCAAAAAAGTTATATGTGACCAACTGAGTGAAAACCAGTCATTTTCAGAACATTCTATTTTGCAATTAAAAACCTTTTGAAACTTTACACATGTTTTAATCACTTCGGTATGCAACTTTCTTGTTTGTATAACAAAAGCACTCTGAGATATGGCCGCTTCAGCATTACAGTTAAATGAAGAATAGTACAAGAAGAGCCTCTGTGATCAATCCAGTCACACTGCAGAAAATAAAGCACTGAAGCCATATCACAAAACTTGGTACAATGTCGTCTTCATTTATATTTGATAGGGTGCCATTAAAATTACCAATCATATCATGCACAAAGAACACAACAAATCAAACCAACAGAGAATGTATTGGCAAACCATAAAAGTGATCAATACAGTGTAGTAAAAACAAGTTGATGTTGTGCTACTTCTAAAAACCAGGTGCCATGCAGCTAGCTAACTCAACTGGAATTAACCATAGATAGTATATGCTACTATGAATTAACCAACTATGTATTACTATTTTACAGTAGGGTAGTTTTGGGTTGTGCAATAATATTATTAACTAATTCTCGCATTTCGTAATTCATGAAATTTTCGTGATTCGTTCAATTACGTTGCTATGCACTGCTAAGGAAGTACTTATTAAACAAACCGCTTTTACCAACATATTACGCACAGAAGTATCTTCTAAACTGTTTTATAGTTTGACTACCATGTTTTTTCTCACAAATTCTCTTGACAAAGCCTCAAAGCTGCTCTTCATTTTCGTTTGCATACGTAAGGGATATGCCCCCTTTCAACTCGAAGCGATAGCCTATTCCTGGTAGTATACGAGGCCTGCACCATTGTTTTTCAGTTGTTAAACGCCTGAAAACCTTAAAGGGAAGGTAGTTTACAAAGTCTGAGGAAAGTCGCCACACCCGTGTTTCAGCCCACCAAAAAGAAACCACCTCAGAGCAAAGTTCATCTGTGCAGAAGTTTAAATGATAGAGACTTCATTTTGCTTTTATTTCTTACATAAAAGCTGCTTTACCATTATTTAATGATTTTGCTCACATGGGTGCATACGGACAAACATAGATAGGTAGATAGGTACACGCACGCACGCACGCACGCACACACACACACACACACACACACACACACACACACACACACACACACACACACACACACACACACACACACACACACACACACACACACACACACACACACACACACACACACACACACACACACACACACACACACACACACACACACACACACTTTTACAAAAACAATTTCAGTAAACAAGGCACGCACCCACAGCCGGCCTTTGGCCGGCTGTGGGCATGCGCCTGGTTAATAATGAAAACTTAGCATCTTCATAGACAGGCAAAGCAAGTGTCCATCCAGGTCAGTATAGTAGATTGTAATCTAGAGGCTTAAGGTGGCTCAGTACAGCTTTCACAAGACTTTAACAAATGGTGTGCAAGCAATCACATTAGTAGTGAGGCTTAACTACAATCATTACTGTGGTTGACCACCAGTTCCTGTCATTAGCACACATCATGTCAATCACAGTGTTTAACAAGACTGCCACATGCTCTTATTACAAGGCTTGATACAAAAATGAACTAGTCACCAGTTTTTCAAGATACAGCTGTCGAATTTTGGATGGGCAAGCAGTAGTAAATAAGCTGCAATTGCGCAGAAGCCTATTTTTATTACTTGCTTCTGCCTGGTAGTGGCAATTTTAGAAAAAAATCTATGGGTAGAATTAATGTGTTAACTAAAGACTTGATAGCTCCACACAATAGTAGTAAGATAATCAGGTAATTAGTGTCTAACAGCAAATGCAGTGCCAATGCTCCAAGTGTGAAAGAAGTATTCACTCTGAAGTGCTTGCACAGAATATATATCCATCTTGATTGTTTAGAAGTAAAAGTAACTGGCAACTAAAAGAGCTGATATCTGGTGCAGCCAAAATGAATGTTAATGCAACTACCTAATACTTAACACTGATCCTTTAACTACCTAATACTTAACACTGATCCTTTATCAGTGTTGGGGATACCTATGTAACAAGTTATGTAATATTGCAACTTTAAAGTAATATAACAAAATATACTTAACTCAAGTTACAGTACTTTACTTACAAATGTAACACGTGTAACTATTTGAATATTAAATAATAAATAATTTTATTATTGCAAGTAACGAAGTGACTAATCTCATTACTAATCCACTTAGTAACACCTATAGCCACAACGAAGTAATGAAGCCCACATCGAATTAATGAATGAAGCTTACTGAACAGTTGCTTTATCTCGAATACAATTATATCCAAGATTTACACATCGTCCAACAACATGGTCATGTCACATAATAAGGTGGTAGTTGCACATGTGCTGTGGAATATATGAAATTATTATTATAGGTACTTTATTTTATGGGTAATTTGTAACTGTAACTAAATAGCTTTAGTTGCAAGTAATATACATGTAGTAGTAAGTAATGAGTCACTTTTACAAAGTAATTACTACCCCGACACTGTCCTTTATTATTTACTTGTGTTCTACATTCAGTTATGCTGCATTCCTAATTAGTCTATAACTACAGGGTGTACTTGGTTAGTAATTTGGTTAGCTTTTTCAATATAGTTACTGTAGAACAGAAGTGGTCAAATTACTAGCCAATTAGAAATGCAGCGGAAGTAAAACACAAGTCAATAATAAAGGATAATAATTCTTCATAAACAGTGACCTGCTTATGTTCAACTGGGGCATTCATCAAGGTATAGTACAATTTCTACCCATGCCATTAATTAAGCAAGAAGGTTATTCAAGTTTAGAAATGGCGAAGATAAGCCTACTTCCCTTGTTTACTGAGGAGATTAAAACAGGCATACAATTTTTTACCACGCATTTTTACCTAATGTATTTCAATGGAATTAATTTTATCTAAAAACAAGCAAGTTGAGTTTTCACTCAGCAGATCAGAATTATGGTTAGTTGTAATATTTTTGGCTGCACCGGATATCAGCTCTTTTGTTCACTAAGTACTTTAACTTTTGTGGACACACCCTTCTTATACAGCTAAGTTGTTTTTGTATAGATATCACTCTTTTTTATTAAAAAATGGGTGGTAATAAGTAAGCAGTAAAATTATTCATAATTTTAAAAACTTTGTAATGCAAGACAAATTATAGTCTTTAAACTAGTAAACACTTACAAAAGATATGAAAGGTAAGTGCACTCTAAGAGAAATGATCAAACAGTACGGTAGTACCGTTTAAGTAGGAATCATGGTGAAAATTTCTCGCGCTGCCCAAAATTCTGCGTTTAATAATCATCCTAGAGACAATTTACACTACGAAAACCACCTTTACGGAATAGTAAAAGTCCATATAATACATAATACATCATTAAATATAACAAAACACCTGTTGCCGAGATATAGAATTTAAAAAAATCCAAATTTTTGTCTCACTGCCTCATCACAGTCGCAAGGCTAGAGGCCAAACAAAGCAACACACGGCCACCTTCTTACGCCACAATAGCAAACTCACTAGTGGGATGTGCCTTTTGGGGTTCCGACGAGTGTAGGCCCTCTGTGCATTGTCTTTTTCTTTCATCTTCAATCAGGCTGCTTCTTCATCCAATGAAACCATATCAAGGCATTAATTTTCTGTATCAACACTTTCTTTCAGCAGCATATTTAGATACCACAGAATTATATCAAAGCTGGATTTCAGAAGCACTTCAGTCCTGGTGCTCTATAAGAGGTACACTAGTTACTGAGGTTTTCACCAGCATTCAAATCTGCATTACGCTGTGCATGAGAGCGTACCGGTTAGCGTGATGGCAAAAGGCTGAGTGTGCAGTCACACTAACTACTATGCACTCATGCACAGCATCACGCAGATTCAAACGCTGATGAAAATCTCAGTAGATGCTGACCCGAGATATACTCTAATACAACAGTCACTCTAATACAACAGTCATGTATGATAGAACAGTTTAAAGTTACATTGTTCTGGTAGACATATTTTTTATGATAAAATAAAGCAAACACTTTATTGTTTGTTCTAAAGGAGACAGGTGCCCCTCAGCAACAGCAAGGTCGACAGCTGAAGGCACACAGGGATGCTTGGATCTAGATTGTGATCCCCTGATACACATTATTGAAGAGAGCAGCAAGGAGAACTCCAAATTACAGTGAAGCCAGCCCATAATCACAGAATATGGGGACTCCACTTCTCACTGAGCAATTGGGAAAGATGTTTATAAGTAATGGTATCTGCCTTCCCCATACCTACAGACGTGGAAAATACAAGTGGACCAATACAAGTTACATTGTAGCTAGCTGTGCCACAACAAAAAAAAACCAAAAAAAAACCAGTGTTTAAAAAATTGTTAATTTAAAAATGAAGTAGGGATCTATGCAAATAAGAGATGAATGATGATATTACAGCATAGCTCAGTGGGAAAGTCCCTACTTTGGCACATTAGCTATTACAATTTTGTTCAATGCCAAAGTAGGGTCGTCCCACTGAGTTATGCTGTAATACCATCATTCATCTCTTGTTTCGCTACTTTTTATTTCATAGATCCCTACTTCATTTTTAAATTAACAATTTTTAAAAACACTAGTTATTTTTAAGACTACTTTTAGAAACATCTTCATGCTCTGTTAGGGTATTTGAGCACTCTGTTAGAGTACATCAATCTTTTGCCATGATTTTCAGCCCCACTTAAAGAAGAGTTTTGGCAAGATATCATTTCTAAGCTCCCTTGGCAGCCTAAGGAAGGGATTTAGCCTCCTTCTTTCCACCACTTATGGCTGCTCTAGAACATTTACAAACTTGGTACACAGGCCTTTGTATAATATGTACAGTGCCATAATACACACACCAACTTTGCTTCTTTTCAATTCCCGAGAAACACTGTATATGCATCTGTTCAGCTGTAACATCAAATTTTGCAATAACAAGCAACTCCTTTGCATATCGACGTCATTCACTACAACTGTTATTTGTCACTGACAGTGGTTTTCAATGGTTCAGTGTTGTTAAACTTTGCCAAAGATTATTGTTACAAGTACACAGAAAAATTTGGAATTTTAACTAGAGTAGGGACCATAGCACATCAGTAAAAAGTACTGAAACAAGCTGGAGTAGTGCACGATATTAAATCACAGTAAAACAATAAGAAGTGTTATATCCCTACTGTGCATTTCCATTATGGTATCTTGAGCACAGTAGGGATATAACACTTCTTATTGTTTTACTGTGATTTAATATCATGCACTACTCCAGCTTGCTTCAGTACTTTTTATCGATGTGCTATGGTCCCTACTGTAGTTGAAAATTCCAAATTTTTCCGTGTACTTGTTTGTTAACTTATGCCAAAAGGCACCTGTCAGGCTGAAGCGACATCAAACAGTGAAAAAATCAAGCCCATAGCCTTAGCTGTTATCAAGTTGTGCTTGTCTGAAGGCATCAGTCAGTCAGTTACTCAGTCAATTAGTCACTAAAAACTTCCGTTAAATAAATTATTTTTAAATTCTGTAGCAACTTGTTGAAAGTGTTTTGGGTTGATCTGAAAGCTTGTTTGGGCTTAGTTTTACCTAACCAATACTGTCTCATCATCATCAGGAGAAATTGAGGCTGTTTATTGGGTGATATTATTTCGTGGGCCATGCCTACTCCTTTGTGGTCCCTAATATACAGTACTATCGTACTGTATGATAAAAGATGCTTGTGATCGTGTCTTCTAATGTCTCCATTTTCAGTTAAGCTATTGGTTTCTCTGCCTTCTCTGGCTTGCTGTTGACATTAGAATATTCTAGTAGTTGTATTTCATCCATTTTGATTATTGTCTGGTAGCAAATCAGCCAAGAACATGGCAGAGGAAGGGCTTTAGCTTCGATTTGTCACTAGGCTAATTTCACTGTTCTTGTAACACTTGAACATGATCACACGTGACTGCATTCCAAACTAGCAAGTGTACTAAGTGTAGAGGTGTGCCTAGCACTATTCCCCCCTAGGGATGTAAATTTGCAGCTACAAAGTATTCCTGCATGGGTAGGTTTGGGCATTGCAGATGCAGATTTTAAACTGGGAACACTCTGGAGCCTTATAGCTGTAGCTTCAGTCCAGCTACATACAAAAATAATAATTCTCCAGCAAATAAATCATATCATTAGGTCTTTAGAAATTTAAATTAAGAATTTAGAAGTTGTTGTATTTAGGACACACAATAGTATGTCATGCGGCCAAGGAAAGCCAATGCATTCGGGCACTCAACTGTACTTTTACAGGAACCAAGAAAACACAATTTTCACGTATCCGTACTTCAGTAACTTCTGCACAAAATTAAACCTCAGGGTGGGACATGGTCTGCTCCAAATTTGAGCTAAATCAGTCCTGCTGTCTTTGAGATACACGCCTTCAAAAATAGTATTACTTTCTTTGCACCTGTGACCTGTTGAACAAAAACCGGTCATTTTCACACATTCCTCGAATTCCATTTTATTGATTCTCTCTTCTATAGTAGCAAAGCAGTGGATGGCCAAAGTTTCAGCCCTGGAAAGAGGACAAGAGGCTGCTTTTAAAAATTAGAGGAAGGAGTAGGGATGAACTAGGCCAAGTTATGGGCCAATCAGGTCTCCAAATTGGCTTAAATGAAATGAAATTTACAGCACAGGTCTTTATTCAACACCATGGAGCTGTACAGCCACTTACAGCTATGACCAGAGCTCCATTAAGGAGCAGCCAGCGAAAGCTTACCACTCAAGTCTAGCTGATTTTGCTTAATTAGATAGTTTATGCACCTATCAATGTCATGCCCCACCCCCAGGTAGGGTGGGGGAATACAGGGGATTTCACAAAGTCTGGTGTCAAATTCCCAAGTACTGGGGCTAAGAAACATGTCAAAACCCCACTATGTACGCATCTCAATAGAGGGGTTTCTATAGGGGATTTGATTTACCTATTAAAATAATTTTTGGTTCAGCAAACTGCTGCCGTCAAAAGCCCCAGGGTGGGGCAAGATCTAGATGTCAAATTCCCAGTAGATGTATTGGGATGGGGAGGTGGGGCTTGACATTGATAGGTGCGTTATTCATGTAGCTTTGTGTTCTTGGTGAAAAATCAAAGACATGGGCGATAAGACCGGTTTTCCCAAATTCAGTCACATTTTGATATTGTATTTACAAACATTAATTGAAATACTAATTAAATACTGGAAATCCTTAATACTGGGAGTTTTGTACACAATTTTGGGGTTTTGCAGGAGCATTGGCAACCCTCAGCAATTTCATTCACTTCGCAAAACTTAGACCTTGCAACATGTACCCATTGAATGAATACATGTTGTACTTTTTCTATCAGATAAACCAGATAGAAAAGTACAAGAGAGCAGCTCACTTTGTTATAAATTTTTTCCTATTACAGCAGCATAACTAACATGTTAGAACAACTAAGTGGTCATCACTTCATTCACTTGAACAAAGAAAAGCTAATAATGCTCTACAATTAAAATATATATGGACCAGCTGTGAGAATTTTATGACTTTCACACCCTATTCACTGACTACCCGTGGACACAATCAGCATTTTGCAATTTAGAACTGAATTCTGTCTGAACTCATTTTTATTTTCAACCATATATATGCATGGGACGAATTACCCCAATCCACAGTTGAACTGTACATCCCTAAGATGATTTATCTGCTCACCTCTTCCACACAGACAATAACATTATCTGTGTTTATATGCATGTGACTTGGTCTGGCAAAAATGCCCACAACAGCAGGTTTGATTTTTTGTCACAAACACAAAGCTACATGAACACATTATCAGATTTCACTGTCACAACTAGCCTGGCTTAACTGGTCTGCTTATACTGGCTGCTTTTTCCAAGCCCAGTGGTGAGCTGTATGAGTAGTCTTGGGCCTAAATGGAGCTCTGGCCAGCAAGTAGATGGCTGTGTGTGGCTGTACAACTCCGTGGTGTTTGATAAAGACTAGTACTGTTCATTTACTTTCATTTTAGCCAGGTTTGAACCCTGAATGGCCCATAACTTGGTCTTATTCGTCCCTTCGCCTTCCTCTTCCATTTTCTTTCATTGACCCCTTTCCCTCCCCCCGCCCCCACCACCACCCTTTGTAATGCTCGCCTGATGCAGCTAAGCCACAGTCAACCTCGGTAAAAAAAATATCTAAAATGGTGGGAAACTTGGCTGTTGGCTACTTGTTCACTGGATGGTATTAAAGGTAAGGAATTGGTGAAAAACATGTGAAAATTTTGTACACGTAACTAAAGCAATTGGCGACCTACAACACTTTGAAAACTTAAAACCAGCATACTTCAATACTAAATAGGCGATAAGCCCCGTTTTGTCAGACCAGGTCACATATACTCATCCTGAGAGGGTTTACACAGCAAAAAACTGAAAAAAACTCACGTGATGTATTGTCCTCTGTGTCTGTGGAAATGATATCCAGATCAGAACAAATTTGTTTCGCTAATTCTGTGCATTCTACGTGCCGTGACGACTGCATAACCTTCAAGAACTCATGAAATGGACGAGGAATCCCCTCGAACAACGCCTTACGAATGGGCACTAAAATAGCACGAGCTTTCGACGACGAGGTCGAGTGTGATAATATCTCTTCCTCCTCTTCAAAACTAAGGACATTACTGGTTACGAGATGAGGTAACGAATCTTCAACTGTCACTGGCAACAGCTCACACAACTTAGCATAGTAACGTGTAAACACTTCTCGTTCACTAGTTAACTGACTGGACGATTCATTCTTGGACGGATCTTTGGACGACATCATTAGTTACACAATTGCGAAGAACATTATAACTCGACTTCGGAGTTCCATTGAAAGTGTTTCATTAGTTTCAATTGCCGTATTTGGAAATGTTTACGTAGCTAATCAATAAGCTTAGCTAATCAATAAGCTTAGCTACGTCATCGGAATACACAGTTTTCTCTGAGTTCATGTATTTTGGCATGCTAATGTGGTGGAGGCTATTTCTAAAGTTTGCAGGCCTACAACCCTCACGGATTTACCGTGAGACTCACGATTTCACTACCAACCTCAAGGTCTCACAAGCAGTAGCTCTAAACTCACGGATTTTTAATTAAGCCTACCAATTCTCACGGTTCATCACCGTAAAACTCAGGATTTCTTTCAAGCTCAGGCCAGAGTCAAAGCTCTCAGAGTGCTCTTTTCCTATATAGCCTTTTCCAGTTCTCAGGGGATTTCCCGGGTTCGTAATTGTGGTACAACTAATAATAGAGGCAAGATCATGTGATTATAAAAGGAGTGTATTGTGGCAAGGATTTGACTTCGGTCTTCTATTTAATACCGATACATTGGAGATTTAATACCAATACATTGGAAATATTTGGTGGAGTTGATTAGTTGGAGTTGATTTAAGCGATCAGAACTCTGATCAGGATTAGCTACCAACCCTGAGGCGCTTGGTGTGTATGTCAGACAAGAGACCCATACAAGAGCACCTGCATGCTTTCCTGGGTTTGTAGCCTATACAAATGGTATGTACTATGTGTTTGGAGTATTGTATTTGCTTTCATCCTCTAGGATGAAATTGACACAACTCTAAGTCATCATGTAATACTATAAGCACCTAGTGGCTTATATCAGGGATGTTCCATAGTCCAGTCACGTGCTACAACTTCACAGCAATAAAAGAGCAACTGTTTTAACACAGCGACTTCCAAATAAGTACATTTAGCTGGTGAAATAAGACTTGTGCACACGTTTACTGCAAGTCTTAGTCTAGCTATTACATGCATAGATTAGTGATGCACAACATGTTTTAAATGCTATATTGATGCCCATATGAAGATGGGCAGGAGTACATATGTGTTGCATGGTAAAGGTGACCTACCTGCCCATTGTATGGGCATGGGGACTGTTACAACTTGCTGTGTCTACTTATAATAATGTGCAGATACAGCAGTCCATTCTGGATATCAAGACCAAGCCTCAAGGTTTTTATGTTTCCTAGGTTGGCAGACCTGAGGTTGACCAATGATGTCTGAATCAGAACATCATCAGAATGCTCACAATTTCTTCTGGGTTCATGTTTGGCATGCGCAGTATTTTTTTAAAAGGATGACTGCATGATGATGTCTGAATCAGTGAGGAGGCAGATATTTGGGGTAGCTACCTCAGTGGCGGATGCCCCTCCATCCGTTTTTTTTTTTAAATTGCATACAAGATCGAGATACTCTAATAGAGCAGCCAATCACTCTAATAAAGCAGTCACAGTGTTCATGAGGCAGTGTAGCTTAACTATGAATAAGGATCTTTATATAGCTTACAGTATATACATTTGGTGAAGGACAGCCATTATTGCTTGCGACCTTTTTATGGTCTTCAACCTTTTTCAGCAAAGTGCACCCCCCTTTCCAAACTCTGGCAGGGTGTGCCACAATGCTAACCAGTCACCATCACTAGCCTATCAGTAGTAAGAGTTGGACAAGTTTTGCCATGTGCCAGCATATTGGAAAGCAGTAAGACCGGCTGAAGTCAGTTATACCGGTACATCGGAATGTGATTCAGTTATCCTTTATAAACATGTTTCCCTTCAGTAGTTATACAGGGCAATATTGAAGCATAATATGATTTACAATGTATACCTATGTATAGTATGTAGGTAAAACATTCAGTGAAATTTCTTTGCTGAGATGATACATATATGGGCATATCAGCCCAGTAACAATAACAGTAATAATCATTTCTAGATCTATTGGTAGTATTCATACATATTTTCATGTTCAGAACTGTAGCTATTGTGTATTGTTTAGGGGAGACATTAGTAAACTTTGTGGTAAGCTTAGTACAAACAGTGAGTGATGATGAACAACCTGATTGTGATATGAAAGCTAGCTATAGCAGTGAATGTTGTATGTATCCCTGGTTGGCTGCAGCTGTTTGCAGGGTAGATATGAAGAAATGAATTTTGAACTGATTAATGTACAATGATTCATATGTGACTGAATTTGACAAAACTCAGCTTTAACACACAAAGCTTCGTTTGTAGATTTGGCGATTCAAGTAACCATTGTGTAGTAACTCCACAATTGCTGTGCTAGCAAAATTTGCACCAATTGTTCACTTTGCAATAATATTGTTAGTCAGTACCTTACAAATTATTAGCTCCTAACAGGTACAAACTGTCTTAAGGGTAACACAGTGAATTTTGAATGTCCAATTTACGCATGACATTAAGACTGATTTCCAAAATTGGGTCACTTATAATTATTAGCTATCACTGTGTGGGTGTCTAATGCCATGTTTTTTGGTAGCTTTTTACACAGGTAGTAGTAGTAGGGGCGAAAAATGATTGAGTTTAAATTTGAGCACATGGAAGCTGGATTATCTCAAATCTGGTCATGTGTACTTATGTAGGCTGGCAAGGTATGGAGCAGAACATTTGTCAGCAATGCACCTCAAGACCCTTACAGGCCTTACTTACTTGGTGAAACTGCACTTGTCAAACAAAAGAAATTATTGTTATAAGCCTTAATGATTTTGTATTTGTACTCTGATCTACTCATGCCATGTGAACCAACATTGCATACACATTCTATGACCCTGTATGGCTTCAGTATGTATTAATTTTGTATGTATTAAGGCTGTAAACCTGGCACAGGACTTATACAGGCTGCAGCTAACAATATAGGGTTGGGGCATTTTGTCCCAGGCAGCAGCCTGAAAGGGGCTCCGTTATACTCTAATAGAGCAGTCAAGATCTAGATACTCTAATAGAGCAGTCACAGTATTCTTCAGAAGAGCCGTGTAGCAGGCTTATAAATAAGGATATATACTTGGTGAGGGGCAGTTATTGTCATTGTCAGCACGTAATGACCTTTGTTTTTGGTCTTTGACTTACATGAAGTTGTGATTCAGAGTGGAACCCTCCTTGCCCCAGGGACCCAACTTTAACTCTTTGCCCTGGGTTCCTTAATTTCTCTGGCAGCCCTGTAGCAAAATTTTACAACACATAATTTCAAGTTCAAATATGCACTGCATAACCTCCTATAATGAACTGTTATTTTAAAAAATAAGTCCTTTTAGTTTTACTAAACTGTACATGCAGCTTATGTACATTTTAATTGTTTTCCGTGTCATATACAAGTTACATTTTGCTTCAATTGAAGACTCCATCAAAAGTCAGCTTTAACTGATCAATGAGTGGACTCTTTGTCAAAATAATATTATGATTACGATTATAAGTCCATTGATTTGTTACCTGCAAACTTAATAGCTATGGATTTCGCACTGAAAATAGGACTTTAAGTAGGATAAAGGTGATGCGTGTATTGCAGTATGCCAAAATGCACATGCTGGGTAGGGTTGAGACAAATAGTTCGAAGCTTCGTTTGGTTTCATAACATTTGGGTGCTGCTTTACCCCACCAAAGCTTCGTTACCATGTATACTAACAAGTTAAATCAGTTGCACAAGTATTGTCACTCCTTGTGGGAGCTGCCTTTTAGTGGGGCGTTTACATATTTTTTGGTTAGTTATAGTTTAAACAATGGTTGTACTGGAGTGTAGGGGTTTGTACTACAGTGTACACCCTATAGGCTAATAACCATCAATTTTGTTCATAAATTGTTGAGATGACATTTGTAACAAAGCTTCAAAGCTTCATTAACATTTTCAAAAGAAGCTTCGGAGAATGTCTTTTTTATATTCATTCTAATCCTAATGCAGGGTTTGATATGATGACATATAACTGTAAAATAATCTCATGCACAGTGTATTAGACTACCAAGTTGTGAAGGAAGGTGAGGGCAGGCTTTTGGCCAATATGATTATATAGTGCAGTGGCGTAGCTACCATTGAGGCAACCAAGGCAGCTAAAAAATGCTCAAAAATTCAGGCTGAGCAGGCCTAAGTCTTCTACTCAAACGTTTAATACCTGACAGAATTATTGTATCACACACGAGATCACACATTCTATGGCTGTAGTACTAGGCAGGGCCGGAGCCCAGTGACGCGGTCCAGCATAGGCTGAATCACTTTCAGCTTCTTGAATTTGTATGAAAAGGATCGAGATACTCTAATAGAGCTGTCACTGTAACATACTCTAATAGAGCAGTCACCGTAATAGAGCATTCAGTACAGATTGTAGTCATTACACTGCTTGGTCTATTAATCATTTGCATTTATGTTAATTGTCTTTGAATTAAGTTCCAATGAGTCATCTGCATTATTAAATTGAGCTAATTGATCATGTACGGATGTCATGCATTAGCAGTTACAATCAATCAAAAAATAGCCTCCACACACCATTTCAAAGCATATATTTTCAAACTTTTCCTTGGGAAGCATGCTCCCAGACTCCCTAGCTTGACATACTTAGCACATACAGTTGAGCATCACATGAAAAGAGATAATCTCTGACTTAAACATCACATCAGATTAATAAAAGCTGAATGGTGTGCATCACTAATGACTTCCGTTGCAGTCCATGGATGGCCTGACCACTCAAACTATGTCCGGAGTAAGTCAGGTTTTTTTGTATTAAACTATTCTAATAATTGAGGCATGGTATACTGTAGCATTAAGCTGGAGCATTACTTATGATATGTAGAAGAAAAATGTTCAGAGTTTTCTGAAACGGTTTCTTTCATCCAACTAGAGAGTCAACCTGTACCACCCTTGCTTAAAAGTGTTTGTGGATCAATTGAGTCAGAAGTAGACCCTCTCAATTAGGTCAATGTATAAACTTTGCCTTGGTAAAATTTTTTTCCTGGCTACGCCACTGTAGTGAGAAATCTTTATGATCCCTATACTTTATGATAGAGTGTAATTGTGTTGGGCTGTTTGCAAATTCTACTCTGTCATGCTTTGTAATTATAACAACTAGGAAGGATAAGCAATCACTTTTTGAAGGTTGCATAATCATGTACAACAGTGAAACAAGTCAAGGAACAGAACGGACAGCTGATCAGCATTGCAACATGTGCGTAAATGCTGCTGTAAGCTACTGCACACATCATAGAGGTTTCCCTTGATCTCTACGTATGTACAGTAGCTTGGAAAGTTATTCAACCTTTTTAATATAAGGGATAATTACTATCACAAAGGTATAATGTATTGGTATATAATAAAATAATAAGAATGTCCTGACCAAGTGACACTTAGCCATAAGCTGGCTAAGCCTGATGTACACACTAAAAATAACAGTCTGGAAATGTTACAGTAACCTGAACTACAGCCATAGATTACGGTATAGTGCAATGTATACTGTTGTGCAGTATGCATTAAAATCTCACCGAAAGATGTACAATAATTATATCTCTTGCAAACTTTATACTCAAAATTGTAGCAAAAGAATATCACTGCACATTAGCAGTATACACTTTAATGCAACAATCAACATTAAACCCCACAGGAATGCTGTTTACAATAATATGGTGAATAGCGTTATGTTGTATAGTAGGCCTAGGACTGATTTATTAAGGTGACTTAATTGCAGTAAGTATTAAGATGATGTCTTGTAATGGTTTTGGTCCTTGTGTTGGTGTGCTCACAGTAGTGACAGTGAGACATTTCATAGCTACAGGGACAAACAATCCAGCAGTGAATTATACACAGTGAAAACTTTCATCAGGTTATTTAACATGGCTAGCTGATCAGCAATCTTTATTCATGGTACAGTGTACAGTTCCAAGTGTGTTTGTGCATTTTGTAAAAATTCTGTGAATGAGAAAATAGCTAGGAGTGGGTACATAGCAGTTATTCAGATATTGGAACATCATGAAAATATGAAAAAATTGTATGATTTGAATTTCACTGAAATGATTTTGTCACAATATCAATGCTATAATTATAGCATGACAATTAGCCATAATTTAATGCAATGGTCACTTTATTTATTGTAAAAGACTATCGATAGTGCTCTGCCAAAATGTGAGATACGTAATAGTAGCAAAGCACTCTAAATAAAGTAGTCGTTATTGTATGAACTATTCACATATAGGCCTGCATCAAATATGTCAGCATAATAGACTGGAGTGGTATGCCAGCATAGTTTAGCATATTGGGTAGATTTTTCAAATAGATCAATACTCCCTAATAAAGCAGTCAGTGGAAACTACAAATTCTACTTGGGCACTCAAATGTATTGTACTTAGATCTGATAGAACAGTCATTTTGTAGTGAAAATACTCTAATAGAGTATTCACTGATTAGAATTTTCCAAGATCATTGTAACAACCTAGGAGCATAATGCAAACATAATGGGAACACTGAAAAGCATATATTATAATAGGTGAAGTGTTTGGGAAATTCCTGAAAGCATTTTGGGCAAATTTTAAGCATGGCCTATACTTCAAAATAAACACGATACAAAATTACCAAATTTTCTTGACATCAGATCAATTCCATAATATACTGTAGACTGTGGTTGTTAGTTACACAAGTGCATAATGCCTTTTAAGCTCATAATATTATTATATAGTTGAAATAACTGCTGCAACCCACAAAGAATTGAAGCATGAAAAGATTGTTAAAGCAAACTAGAAGTATTGTATCCAGGGGCTAAAAAAAGGGGCTAGTTGTGGCTAAAAAGCTAGTTGTGACTATTAGCTAGTTGTAAATGGTGCTTGGGCTAGTTGCAAAAGTCAAGCTAAAATAGCAAGCTGCACCACAGAAAAGTATAACCTCAAAGTTACATATAACATTATTATGTGCACTTGTGTGCAGCTTAAATCTCTTTTACAGGGATTTGGCTAAAAGTAGCTCAAGATCCTATCTTGAGATAGCTATTTTTCAAAAAATTTCTTCACTCCACTATTTGATTATATAGAGATTGCCTTACTATAGTCATAGTTACTTTTATTACAGTCCACGATTAAAATTGCCCTAAAATCTATATTCTAAAAAACTACTTTTGAACCCTGTAACCATGCTGCCTCTATACATAGTTCTTTTATCCTTTCAATTCACCATTTCCTTAAAACATCCAGATTTCAGTCATTTCTCTCAAATTGCTTCCAGATTCAATCTCATCACAGCTACGGTTCTCCTTACCATAATTTCCAAAATATTTTTAAAAAATTTTTTTTTCAACTTTACAATAGCAAATCCTAACCACCTCATAAACTTTTATGTTGCTTTATATGAATTATTAAACAAAAATCTAGCCAATTAGCTTAGATTATCACATATTTTAAATTAATTTCATAAAACTTTGAAGCAAGAATTTCTGCATGCCTGCAGAGATTGAGTAATATATACACAAGCAAATAAGCTATGCTAAAATTGCTCTGTAATGTTTTCTACATTGCAGTATGGATTCTGCTCTTCACAAAAGAATTTTAATCCCTACAGGTATATGGTAGTACATACCTGTTTTGGGTTTGTCACATAATTATTCACATAAATCATTTAAAAGTAACAATCAAAAAAATGCTCTGTAACTTCTTACTTTGCCATAGGTGAGCACATTAAATCTTGTAAATGTAGAATGTTTTTAACTGTTACATTTTTCATGAAAATCATAGAGTTTCAAGCTCAAATATCAATGTCTCCTTGCAAACACTTTGCAAATAGGTTCTCAAAATGAATGTCTAATTTTGTGCCATAGTTTCAAATTTAATGGTAATATCATTTTCCATTACTGAGTTATGATTTTTAAGAATCGTGACAAAATTTCGGAAGTTTATGGTAAGGAGAACTATATGTTTCAAAAATTTCCTGGGGCAGTATATATGCCCAGGCACCCAGTCCACCTTCGGCCTTCCCCATCCACTGACACTTCACTACGCAAGTTCTCTCTTCACTACTTTAGCTATTTAGACAATCACAACAATAATTATTATAGCATACAATATTATACATCAAACAAAAATGGAAATTTTGTTTACATGTGTAACAAATACCCCCCCCCCCCCCCCCATTCTCAGGTCTGGCTAGTTGTAAAAAATAGTTTTATTAGCAACTGGTTGTAGTACACTCAATGCCTCACCTGGCATGATGTCATTGTGTCTAGCAGATACGTACAATACTAAATTTAATTATATAGTTGCACCTGGATTGCTATTTCCATGACAAAAGCAAAGTATTTGAGTGAACCCATGCATTCAAATCATTTGAAAATCCATGGAGGGAACAAATAATGTCCTCCTAACAGAAACTCCTTACTGTCATTCATAAGTATACATGCATAATACACAGGGGCGGATCCAGATTCCAGAGTTTGGAAAGGGGGGTGCACTTTCCTTTATTTAGATCCTTATTCATAGCTTCATAGTTAAGCTACACTGCCTCATGAACACTGTGACTGCTTTATTAGAGTGATTGACTGCTCTATTACTATTAGAGTATCTCGATATTTTATGGAATTTTTTTGAAAAGGATGGGGCACGTGCCCCCCGTGCCCCCCTGGATCCACCACTGATACAGTAATATTACAATAACTCCTAAAAGTTATAAATGCATATGCAGAGTCTACACAGTATAGTATCTTTATAGCTTTATGCAATTTTTTTAACATAATACTAGAGTTGGGAGGTATTTAGGCATTAGTAGTTAATAAAAGTATTTTTCAGATATCGATGTGGCTTTCTAAAAATACTGAATACCGAATTTAATGTAGTAATTGAATATTTGGTGGTTTAGTGGTGGCTATACATATAAATGAAGTCTAGCCCCATTAACCATGTTTAAGCTGTGGACAAGGCAAACACAATAATATATACCTTTTGGGAACAGTTGTCATTTTCATTTGTTCCTTTAAAAAGATAACTTCCACTACTAGTATAAGGTGGGTATAAGTGTAAATCACAGCATACCCGCGTTTATAATATACAAGGTATTTAGTGATACCGAGGTATTTTTCCTAATACCATACCGTTATCCAAAAATGCAATACCGCCTATCTCTATCCTATACGTGTATGTAGTTGTCAGAACATCACTGCTGTGAGTTGGATGTGGCTAACAATGCATCCTTTGACATATTCACTAGGGTGAAACATCTTAAGCTGTTCTGGACTGCCTCGAAGATTTGTGAAGCTTTAATTTTAAACTATAATGAAGACTGTGTTTTAAATTCCATTAACAACTTAAAGCATGTTAAGCCAACAGACAACTGATAACATGTTATAGGTGACCATTATATACCTACAACAAATTTCCTCAGAATAATAATAGTCGCGTTTTAAATTAAACTATCATGATACACAGCACACAAAAATGGAAACTCCTTACCTCATCTAAAGAGTATAATTTCTACATAATAATGGTACATATGGTCTAGTGTATGGATCTTCACCTCATAATGTGCACCTAGCTCACGCAGTTTCTTCCTAGGAGGGGAACACAGCAGTAATGTGTCTGCATGGCTGAGCAGAATTGTGTGCATCACAACTTGCGATGCACACAAATCGGATTTTTGCCCAACCAGTTCACAACTCAAACCAAGATAATGACACAATACACAAGACACATTCATGTATTACTAATTTCTAAGGACTTTCTGACCTCAATTCATATGAGCTTCTGGTGATCATGACCTGTGGTATTAATTTCATTAATGGGAGAAATGGGTACAATATTGTCTGTGAAAATGCATTAATATATTTACTCAATTCAAACAAAACTCTGGGAATTATGAGGTTGTTTGTTGGTCTATGCCTCCCAGGTACTGTTTCCTCAATTTTTCTGTAATAACAAGATGAAGATCCAAACCCACTCATTATTATTGTTTTTAATTGGTGCTAAATTATTTTTTGAACTCAAGTATTTTTAAGGATTAGTTTAACAATATCTGAGTCAATGTCTGGCTCTTCACCATCACCAATGCAATTCTTGCATGCAATCCCTTTGCAAAATATGCAATGCCTTTGCGATTTCCACATGCTGAGATGCACTTGGCATCATCATTATTCTTGCGGCTGCAACGTTGATTGCTACAATTTCCTTTACAATTGCAGCTAATGAACTTTAGAAGCCATAGGGTCGATCACTGTAGAACTGTGTGACTATGATGTTGACACTTCAATTGTGAAGACCGCACTGCAGCTGGCTACTGCTAATAGGTCAGTGAACCCCATGGATGGTTGCTTTGTTGTTATTCTCCAACATTAATCTCTATTTCTTATTATTTTCAGGTGTGGGCAGAAGATGCTGATGTGCTGATATGCCATAACTAATGCTCCGATCATTCACTCTTCTTTACTGAATCAAAGGATTGTTTCAATGTTACTTGCTCTTTTGTTATGTTTTCACTGGTTGTGATTCTGTTTCTGCAATTGCTGGCCATGGGAAACAAAGCCACAGCTATTGTGCTGGGGACATTGATGAACACATGGACATCTTCCTTGATGTACAGGCTAGTAAGGATGTGATGATCAGGAGTAATATTCAATTTTCCAGTACATTTACCATGTACCAGGTACTGCTTTAGCTGCATTCGATACAGCACTCTCTCAATAGCTGTCCTGGACTAATCAAACCAGATCTACCTCCAACAGAGGGTGCAGCTGTACAGGATTCTCTGTGTGCCTATCTACAAATCCAGGACTGGATGCTGTTGCAGAGCATGCGTTCAGATCCCGGTGGCTATGGATGCACAGTAGGGAGTAATGGTTATGAGCCAGTTCAATGTTTCTGAAGAGAGAAGATGGATGATTTCACTCGTGTTGTCCAGGAACTTTGTCCTTGGTGTCAAATCCATCATATTCAATTAAATATGTACATCACAGCCGGAGTTCTTTGTATGCTGGATCTGGTTATAATCTTTTGGTAAGCTACTGTATAGCCATCAAACATTACAGTGATCTTCTTACCTGTCAAGATACTGCATATAGCTCAAGTAACTGTCAACAATCTCCTGCCAAGTATGGCCTTCTTCCCACGTCACCATGTAGAGAAACCATCTACCATCAGACTGGAGCAAGGCTGGTCAGTAAAGACGAGTGGGTCAGTCAACACCTTCAGGCTAGCTAGTGTTGGAAAAAATTGCTTCATTTGCCTTGTTCATTTTATGATTTTGGGTACTGAACAAGGACAAAGGCAGGGGAGTCAGTTCATACTCAAGCTTGTCTCAACTGTTGCATCTATAATTATCAGTCAGCTGGAGACCTTAAGACGAATCTTTTTCTCATTGAGCTTGGGTCTCAGCATTGACTCCATCATTTTCAGTGTTTGTGAATCTTGTTGAGAACAACTTAAGCAACTGTCTGTCTTGATCATGATCAAAGGAATTATTTTCCTCAAGCCATGTGAGAACAAGTGCAATTTCTTCAGCATCTTGTTTTGGCAAGGTCTTTGTGGCGTGGACAATGTTTCTTGAAACCTTCCTCCATGCACTTGCTGATATTAGTGATATCGGCAAAGTGGTTTAGTGTGTGCACCCAGCAGAGGGTGCAACTGCACAGCATTCTCTCCATGCTTATACACAAACCCAGGATTGGATGCTGTCATCTTTAGATCCCAGTGGATATGGATGGACAGTATAGGGAGTAATGGTTATGAACCAGTTCCAATGTTAGACCCTATAGTGCCTTTGGAGCCTCTAAAGTTCATAAGCTGTAATTGTAAAGGAGATTGTAGCAATCAACGGTGCAGCTGCAAGAAGAATGATGTCAAGGGTATCTCAGCATGTGGAAATTGCAAAGGCATTACATTCAAGAATGCATTGATGATGGAGAGTCCGAAGCTAGACTCCTGAGGCACATTGTTAAACTAGCCCTTAAGAAATACACAAGTTATAAAAATAATTCATCACCAATTAATAATAATAATGAGTGGGTGTGATCTTTTCGTCAATTTCATCAAGGAGTGGTTTGATGCTTGCAATATATACATAGTATGACCTCTCAAAGCAGCCATTCCCAAAAAAGGTTATGGGTAGTCCAACTTCCAGCAGCTGTCACAAGTTCTCCTATATAGGGAATTGAGAAATGTTTATGGACACCTTTACAAGTACACACTGGTGAAAGAATTTCTTGGTAAGGAATTTATTCCAGATCATGCCTGACTAATACCGTTTTCTTTAAGATCCATAAAATATAACTAGCACCTTTCACTGTTAGAAACTGTTAAAATAAACTAATAGGCGTTTATCCAAACAACTTTGGACACTCAAATGATTGCATAAGACTATGGCTACTGGTAGCACTATAGGCCAAATTTGTGTCAAGTTCTATTACTGTTAATACCACTTGACAAGACATCAAGTGTGAGATCAAGTGTTAAATCACCATAAGGATGGAAATCACATAATCCTGAAGTTATTTGGATTCTGAAATTCTGTGCTAGCCAATTAATGTGTGTTAATGACATTCATACACAAATCACCTTGGTAATGCAATGCTAGTACTCTTATTCAAATTGAAGAACAATTAGGACTGGCAGGGGTGGATCCTCCCCCTTCATAATTTTTAGTGTTGCTCATTGAACATAGATAGGCACCTTGGACATAATTCAAATGCAGTTTATGACTGTGTATATTATATAATAAATTTTTCTCTAGCAAATGTTTATCCACACAGGCATAGCATTAGAGCACCCTCTACGTTTAGAAATCAAGATACTCTAATAGAACAGTTATTTACTGTTATAAAACAGTCAAGAGTAGCATAACACTGTTTATCATTTGAAACAACTAAAACACCTGTTATAAACTGAGTTACTGACTATATTCACACCCTAGTGACCATAGAAATATTATCTGGAGATGGAAAATCATGCAGTTGCACACCACATGCCAGGATTATCTCTATATTTTTAAATATTTTGTGATGCTTGTGCAGAGGACAGTATGATGTTTCTGTTTTGTAGCTTGGTAATATTTGAACATTCAATTAAAATTTTCAACTTATTTCAGCCAAAATTAGCACCAAAATCATTTTCAAAAAGTCAATTCTTCACAATTTCCTTACAGACTTTATAGCTACTACCATCTCAGTACTATTCATGCTTCCAGCATTGAATTTTCATAATATTACAAATTTTAGTCAAAATTGCCACCAAATTCAATATCAGAAAATAGATTTTTCAAAATTTCCTTGGGGAAATCTAATACTATATATATATATATTACCTAATTCTTTCTAGCTCAGTATATAGCTACTATTAACATTCACAACTCAGCAAACTTCAGTCATAATTGCCACTAAATTCAATCTCAGAATGCTAAATTTTCAAAATTTCCTTATGGAGCAGCCTACATAGGTCTTTACACTATGCTATATAGCTAAGTCTGGTTTTTAACTCAGTAGCTATACTATTGGTATTCATATACTTCCAGTGTTAAACTATAAATCAATTTCAGTCAAAATTGCCACCAAATTCAATCTCAGAATGTTATATTTTCAAAATTTCCTGGGGTGTCATGCCCCCAGGCCACTTAGAAGGCTCATGCTTCACATTTTGCAGAGTGTATGGAAAGTGACTTCTATCTGTGTGTTCCCCCACTCATCTGAAATAACCAGCAATTACACGCGTTTTGAAATGATATGGGATCTGTATATCACCATAACTTACTTTTTGCGAAGGGGCAGTGGAGCCAGACTAAAAGAGAAAGTGATCATTAACTAAAGCTACAGAACTTTTATATATTTTTACTTTTTACTAATTTGGATGATTTTGATGGATTATTAAAGTGCTGGAAAGCTGGAAATACCAAGGCTGCCAGAATCAAGGCAACCCTCAGAGTAGGCCAGATTGACAATATAAATGGCATATATAGGATGATTATATAGATAACTCCTAAAACACATCACAGCAGATCTTATTTATGCAACCTACAGCACAAGCACAGACATGTACTACAATTAACACTCCACTTATCAGCCAACATGAAGGCAACTTTCCTAAATACAGTATTAGCATTACACCTATGCCACCTGTCGCAAGGGAGAGTCACTCCAATAGCCACAGTACATGATTTGTGACCATGTTCAAAGCAAAAGGTCAACGAACAATTCAAGCTAGGCCAATTTTTCCTGATGGGGAATGATCAAGCTGTTTCCCCAGCACAGCTAAAGCTGCATGAGTAAGTAGTACATGAAAATAATATAGCAAAAACAAATAGAACCAGATCACAAATTTCTGAAAAAGTTAACAGTCAATACCAAAAATCGATCTTGACCGGCTTTGACCGCAGTCGCAGATCGTATCATAATACAGCATCCATTTGAGTCACACCCGGCCCCTTGAGTAGATGCAATACACTAATGGTAAGAAACTTGCTTTCTCCACATTCATCAGTTCATTGACAAAATCACTGCTGGTACAATGCACTTGTGTGGCATGATGACATGTTTAATAGTACATAGATATATATCTATGAATAGTATTACTAGTATTTAATTATTATCTAATTTGTCTCTAAAGACAGGGTTGCATCAAAACGCTCAGCCTGTACAAGGGTGCTTACAAACAATATACATAACACACAATTTCATAGTTTACATTATACAGATAAGCACAGAAACAAGAAATTAACCAAAAAGATAAGTTCTCAGAGCCTTCCGAAAGGACTCCACCTTGGTGAGAGACAATATGCAGTGTGGTATAGAATTCCAAATAGACAAAACGTGAGTACCAATAAGTATTAATTGTGGCCTGTAGTGGAACTATACAAAGGGAATGTTGCCTTGTACAGGAGGACTTTAAATTGTAAAAGGAGTCGAAACATAATGAGTACCTTTTGTAAAATGTCATAGAGGAAAGACACACAAAGAAGAATTAAATGGGTTTCCAAGGTTGGCTATTGTAGTAATGAGATACAGTATTTTTGATTTATACGTCTTATGGTTTAAGACAAATGTACAGAAAAAAATAAGGCCATGCCAAGTTTCACAGATTGTTTGCCCTCTAGTGACCTGGCAGGTTGAAAAATAAATTAGGTACAACTGACTGTTTATATGAGTATCTTGATCCTGACAGGTGCAAAAGCTAAAATCCTTCCAAAATAAAGTGATGGACACCCATTTCCTTCCCCTTGCTACTACACCTGTTACTGCTTGCACAATATTATCCATATTAGCACTCTTTTTTAAGTGATCATGTGATTTACATTTATTTTTGGGTTTGCCAAAACATTGACCCACTGCATCCATGGAACATAAGATTAATTTTGTTGCGGTCTAAGGAGCCTAGAAGCAGGAGTGCCAAGAAGCTTTAAAGCAGCTGGAGCCCTGGCAAGGAAAACACACACAAACTACAAATGTGACCGGATTTGCAAAAAGGTACCTTTTTCACACACAAAATTTGACCTATTGTTTGGACTTCAAAGCTTCATAACTTTTTGATCATACCATATAATTGCTTGAAAGTTTCAATGAATGTAGCCACAGTATCTGGCTACATTTTGATACTAAGAGCAAGTTAATTGGTATAAGGAGTCATGTGTTACATTATTTTGTTTGCTGGTATGTCAAATGTGTGGAAAAGGTACCTTTTCGCAAATCCGGTCACAAATATTATTAATTAGTTTGACAGATCTGTCATATACCAGTTTTGAGGAGCAAGCATTGAAAATTCTGCATGAGCAGGATATAGCAATTCTGGCAGTTTGATCAAACAATGGCTTAATAGCCAGCTCTGGATGGTAACTTGCATGCATGAGATACATTGGTCAGCGTCACGGGTGTAAAATGCCCTAAGCAACCAACCTCAATTGTTGCAAGCTGGGCATTCAGGCCAGAACAGTAGCAAGATGCATGTGCAGATGTGTGTGTGTATGTGGTGTTTGTATGTTGCAAAGTGACCACAAACATATAACATGAGACACATACTGTAACTACAATATTGTGTAAGTGTGTTCATCATAACTGCTGTGCATACAAGGTGATGGTGTTTATGTGATAATTAGGTATAGTTGAATAGCTAGTGAATTTCTTTAGCCCAATCTTGTAGGATTTGTAGTGCTGCTTTAACAGTTTCATCAGACTACAAGATCAATATTATTATCAGTAATAAGTGATTATACAATGGTTACCTTAGCAAAATTAAACCGAATGTAGTTAGTGATGAGGTGAGCATTTTTAGAAGAGTAGAAGGCACTTGGTGGGATGGCACCTAACCCCTGCAAGAAAATGTCTGTTGGTGGGTGTGGCTGGATATCAGTTACCTTATTGGCTATCATCCACTTGCACACTTGAAAATCATAAGCCTCATCATTGTTGTCAAATGTGAGACCTACAAACACACAACAGAAAATGTGTTACATATGGTAGCACTGTATATGCATAATCATTTTCCCAACAAAAAATCAATCCAAAAAAATTAGTCCCACCTTTCATTCATGACAAATTGATAGTACTGTTTAGGTATAACCATGCTGAAAGATATCCTCATATCAGAGCAAGCTAAAATGTTTTGACAGGTTTCTATGGCGACAGAAATTTCTGATAACTGACTGACTAACTAACTGACTGACTGTATGATCCTAGTACAGACAAGCGCAGCTCAACAAAGGCTAACACAATAAGCTTGATGATTGCATAATGTTGCTTGGGGCTTATTGTCAACTTCAGCAGCTACACTACCTCCATCATACGCTTACCTTTGCTCGTGCACAAAGGTGTTGATAAATTGGTAACATGTCGGTGACATCCTGTATTGTCTACCACGTGATAATGAAATGGGAATCATCCATGAGTTAGTACCGCACTTCTACATTTGAAGTAAACGACAATATTCTGGTACAGCTCCTCCTCATATTCCACACTGTGTAGCTAACAATGTAACAAGACTGAAAACAAAGTTAGATGACCATGTTGCTTAGTAGTAATCAATGGCTGGGACAGGTGTTAAATGTGTTGTTACTTTCACAAATTCTTTAGCCATTACTCATAGTAATGCATAGTTCAATACACAGTGTTCAGGTGAACATGACAGTAATGCCCACCCACATTTAAGTCAATGCAATTTGCTCCTGTTAATTTTGTTTTTGAAAACTCTGTATGACACATAGTCAATAATTTTAGAAACTGGCCACACCTCCTTAATTAAAGGTTTATAAAAGCATTAAATTTACCTTCCCAGATGTCTATAAATGAATGGCCTCCATTCTTTTAAGTAGCTAAATTTTTTGCTCACACATCACATACAAATTCACACAGACACACAAGTATATACCCACATAACCAGCCTACCAGTTGGCTAAGGGTACACACTAAAGATACATGGGAACAGACAGTTTAGTTATTTTCATAACAAAGTGTGCATTTCCTTTAAGACAGGACTCTACAGCTGCCCAAGGCTAGGCACACTATACATCAACATTTGTAAAATTATCACTTTATAATGATGTGTAGTCTTCTAAATGACCCATACGTGTGGGTTAGAGTGAAGATAATCATGTGGACAAGGAATCTGACAGGTTACTGTCATTTCCCGTGTCATGGTGTCACAGCAGTGTGAATACGGCTATTTGATTATGGGAGGTACAGTTAAAAGTTATAGCTACATTTGTCAGGATGGATGGAGAAGTCCAGTATATAATATCACGAAATTCTGTTTTGTGCCCATCTGTTTTCTAGAGTGTTCTAAGCATGTTTTGTCTGCAACTAATTGTAGATGGACTATACCAAAGACCTCGATGGGCAAGCTTCCTTGTAGAATGGTTATTTTGTGTTATCAGTAACGTGGGTGTGGCTCATACACAAAAACCATGTCTGGTCTTTATGTTGCTGTTGCACCATTAATAGCCAACAACTTGTGGCAACTCATCACCATTGTAATCACTCAAGGCATGTTTTCAAACTGTTTTATTAATGCACCTGTTAGGCATGCTTATCAAATGAATGGAACAGTTACACTTGTGTTAGCTTAGGTGACTCCACCCACTGCAGGCTAAATGCATAAATCAATGATCAACAATGAGATTTGCAATTCGAGGTCTCTGCTAGCATGTTTTTTTTACCATTTTAAGACCCTGCTAGCAGGTATTTTAGTGGATTTTATGAAGATCTCATTATCTCCCTAAGATCAAAGCATTTTCCCATAAATTATGTTAACATACACACCTAAATTTGATGTGTTGGCCAACATGAAGTAACCTCCTTGTGGTATGATGGGGTTCATCCCAACTTCCTTCAGAGCTTTGTACACTTCATCTCTCTTGACCTGTAACATACGTGGCAGTTCCTTGAAGTAACTACCATCTTGTCCCAACACTGCTGTCTCATGTTCAATACCAACTGCAATAGCTTCCTACAAGACAAGGGAACAACAAAGTAAGAGAAATACCATCACACAAGAGTTAATAACATCCTTACCACTATTACAACAGTAATCTACAGTAATCTACTGGTATATATAACAGTAATCTTTAAGATCTTCAAAATCTACTAAGAAGGTCATTAAAATAGGTGACCGTCTCAGCGAAAACCTGTCTGGTTCGCACAAGTTTTGCCCAATACTTAATGTATTGTGGGATTCACCCATTGCCAAGACTATGGGAATTCACCTTAAAATAATTAGTTTAAACACAAAAAAACGGTCTGGAACATTGTGTACATGAATAATTCTTCAATAATTCGAGGGAATTGTACAAAGAGTTGTTGCCCTAGAGCGGGCCATTCAGTTTAAAGACAAAAGTTAAGGAGAGCCACTTCGAGAATAGTGCCACGTGAGTAACATGGCTTTGTTCCTAGTTTCTGTAGGCCTATATAAATAGACACCATGTTTCCCAAGCCAACTTTTAGTGGGTTTCTCGTGCGTTTTTGACCTTACCATGTCTGTAGATATGCAGAATTCTGCTAAATTCAATAAATTTTATTAGGTTCGCAATCCCAATGGCTATTTTCAATATGAGCACAGTAATTCCAAAACTACTCACCACAGAAGGCTGAAACTTTGGTGAACCATTCCTTGGACAATGCAGAGAAATTTAAAAAAAAATTGGAGGTTGTGCGAACTAGATGGGTTTGCACTGAGATGGTCACATCAGTAAGAGACTTCCTAGCAGAAAGACCTCAAGCATTGATTTGCTATGTTAAGAGCCTACAGCACATGACCAGTCACTCAAGCCAACATGAATTTAAAAAACAAAACAATTAGTTTATAAAAGAATTTGATTATGGGAGGTACAGTAGCTATACTGTACTTTGTAGCCATGTTTGTACAAATGGAAAGGTCCAAATTCTGTTTAGTACCCATCTGTTTTCTAAAGGTGTTTTAAGCCTGTTATCATCTTCAACTAACTATAGGTGTGGTCTGTATTCAAAACCATGCCTGGCTTTTATGCTGTGGCACCATAAATAACAACTTGTAATAACTCATGGTAATCATAATCCACTCAAGCTACATCTTCAAATTGTTTTTAGCTATACACCTGTTCTTTATACTGCTGTTACTCCATAGACAGTGGTACCATTGCTACTTCATGATCACTATCAATGATCCAAGTCTAACTTCAGGAAGCACCAATAAGGTGCAAGCTTTGATTTTCATTGAAAACATTCTCAGTTTTCCACAATTTTGCGACAATTTTCAGTGAAAAAAATTCAATCCAACAACTTCACTTATATACCCATTAAAACATCTCCATTATCTAGGAGATCATGCCCTTGGATCTTTATGTTTTCAAAACTTGCTTCAGTTATCAAAATCTACAAAGATCCTTCATTGTGTGTAGGTCTTCAACCTACACTTATTAACTCTCACTGACTGCTATTAGGGATCATGGAAGTTTGCACTTTGTCACCATAAAATATTGAATAAAAACCTGCCTCACAATGTATCTTCATGGCATCTAGGCAGTAAGCAACACATATTACTAATGAACACCGCGTCACAAGCAGCTGTAAAGCTACATCAGTAAAGACTTTGAAACACAGGGTTCCACAGAATTTAGAAACGCTCGGGCTCTGTAGTAGTACCCTTGCTTTGCTTGGGTGCCACACCACAGGGCCTTCAGGTTACTAAATTCCGTAGAATCCTTTGTTTCAAAGTCTAACCATTATTTGTTTTTTAAATTGTCAATTTAATCTAAAAATGAAGTAGGGATCTATGCTATAAATAGTGAAACAAGAGATGAATGATGGTATTATAGCATAGCTCGGTAGAAAAGTCCCTACTTTGGCATTGAACAAAATAATAATTGTTATAGCTAATGTGCCAAAGTAGGGACTTTCCCACTGAGCTATGCTGTAATACCATCATTCACCTCTTGTTTCACTGCTTTTATTGCATAGATCCCTACTTCATTTTTAAATTAACAATTATTATTTTTAAACTAGTTAGTGTAGTTTTTGTAGTAGCAAAGCTAGCTACAGTGCAACTTGTGACTGCTCTATTAGAATATATTGTTAATTGTATTAGGGTGACTGTTGTATTAGAGTATCTCAAGTCAGCCAAGGGGTGTGCAGCTAGCTATATAGACCAATAAGGGGTGAAGTCATCTTGTTTACAGTTAAGTGAATATGTAGCTAGATTGTTAAGAGGTGTGGTCTCCGTACTCTATCACTATTAGTCCACCTAGATCTTTACTTGATAGGCGTGGTCACGAACCTACTGCAAACGCAATTCCAATTGCAAAGTTGCAAATATCTTGCTAGTATACCTCTTATAGTAGCACCGGGACTGAAGTACTTCTGATATCCAACTCTAAAATAATTCTGTGGTGTCTAAATATGCTGCTGAAAGAAAGTGTTGATACGGAAAATTAATGCCTTGATATGGCTTTGATGCTTGAAGAAGACAACCAACCTGATTGAAGATAAAAGGAAAGACAAGGCACAAAGGGAACACACTCATCAGAACCCAAAAGGCACATCCTACTGGTGAGTTTGTTGTGGCGTAAAATTGTGGCCATGCTCTGCTTTGTTTGGCCTCTGGACTTGCGACTGTGGTCAGGCAGTGAGTGAGCGATCTTTTTTTAAAAATTCTACATCCGGTCACTGGTGAGTGTTCTCTTGTTTTTAACATATTAGATGAACTAATATTATTGCACAAAGGTGATTTTTGTCGTGTAAGATGCCTCTAGGATGATTTTTAAAGGTGGCATTTTAGGCGACGTGTATCACTTCCTACTTAAACAGTACTACAGTACTGTTTGATGTGTGCGTACATTACCATAATTATCACATTTGATATTACTGATAATATACTAGAACTGATGATATACCTGTAGTATAGTAGGAGCAGTAAAGCAAGAGTTAGCGTTGACTGTTTGCATGTGTTTGATGAGTCCTGCTGGCCCCACAGCCCATCCAGTCTAACATCAACTACAAAGTGAACACTACACATGTACAGTGAGATGGATACCTTCCATCCTGTCATACTGAATGTCTTCCCTGCACTACCAATAGTGATAGTCCTGTCCCACATCCCGGGTAGTGTGGCTGTAGAGTAGTATCTTAAACCCACAATCAGTTGTACATTGGTCACTGACCAATTTTAGTGAACACATTATCATCATAGATCAGCCACTCATACACCTCATCACTGATACACAACACATTGTACTTGTGACACATCTCAGCCATCATCTCCAACTCTGACCGGGTGAATATCTGTAAAGACAAGTAGTATATTGAATTTGAGTAGTATACGAAGAATTATCATTTATGATGGGTGAACTAGCACATACCATATAAAGAATCAGTGGTGCCATATTATAGAGTAGTTGCAAAACAAAACAACATGTCCATTTTGAGGCTCACTTCTGCCATTATTCAGTGTTACTAAGTGGTGGGGGAAGGTATGAAAAGTTTAGGGGGCTGAGTACAGTTATTGTGGCTATACATGCATCAAACATGCTCTCCTTCTAGGGGGATCTAGGGGCTTCCCCCTCCCCCCCCAAGAAATTTTTTGAAAATTAAGTGCTATGGAATTGAATCTGGAGGCAGTTTTAGCCAATAATCTGAATCACAGTAATGCTAGAGTAATAGTCATAAAACAAGTAAGCATTGCTATAATTTAGCATTAAATACTCAAACTATGAACCACTACAGTGATCCTGTAAGCATGCTTACAAGCGTATACAGTGTTGATCGTGTGATACATCTTATGACGTCACAAAACACATTTGTTGGGGAGGGGGGGCTTTGCCCCTGCTTTTTGAAAGGGGGCTTTAGCCCCTGTAGCCCCCACCTTCCGGCACTGTTATTAACAAATTAAAGTAGTCCACTCATTACGGAAATTGTGGACAATTCTCATAATACAAAAGCAATTACAGTACTACACATGAATCAACATCTACCCAGCCAAGCATAGAATAATTCCATAGTAGTTATATAAAAGCTAATGGCTTGGTTAATGTTGCTTAGGCCCTAGACATGTCTTTTCTTTACCTACCACAGCATACATCATGGACTTACCTTTGTCCTCCTAAGTGTCCTATTACTATTCCACTATACACTGAGGTAATAGTTAAAGAGTGTACGTACTATAGGTAGGAAACCTCTTTATGACCTCTAGCTACTAACGTTAAATCATGAAACTTCTTATTTCATACAAACAACATCAAACCTGATAAATGTTTTTTATTTTTATTTTATTATACTGGCTAGCATGAGATCCTCTACTGTATACTTCATTACCTTCCCCAGTGGATTATTGGGAGTATTGATAATGAACAGTTTAGTCTTGGGGCTGAAGGCAGCTTCTAACTCAGCAGGATCAAGTACCCAGTCAGCTGATGAGGTAGCACCATTTTTCTGTAGCGAAAATAAGAACTAAATTATCATGATGATCATACTAAAATACACATTATGTAGCACACAACAACATAAAGTGTACAATATGATAAACACATTAATTGTACTGTTGGTAGTTTACTGAGCACATACAGTTTTACTACTGAGTAGTGATGTGTTATAGTCATATCAATTATCATACCGTATTTCCTCATATAAAAGCTGCATTCAATTAAATGCCTGTCTCAATTATAAGTCAGGGGTTTCCAATTATAAGCCAGGGGTTTCCAATTATAAGCCAGGGGTTTCCAATTATAAGCCAGGGGGTTTCCAGCACTTTTGGAAAATAAGCACTCGGTCTCAAATAGAGGCCTGGGCTATTACTTGAGTCTACTGTTAATGGTTTTAATTGTTTCCCTTGTTGCTGCTGCATCTTCATACTTGAATTTATGAGGGATGAAGGTACTACGACTAATCATGTGAGTGGTCCGGGCAAGTCTGCATGCTTTGCAGATAGCTTTGTATGATACAACTATTTTCCAATCATTTTAAGCCTTTACTACAGTTAGTCAACACACCATATCACTGCTTTCTATGTTTACCATTGCAGTAATTCCATTCTACCACCACCCGAATTCAATTAAACACTGAGCATCGGTTGAAATAAATTCCTGGTCTCAAATCATTTACAGGCTGGATCAAAAATGATGGGAAGGAAATAAAAGCCCGGGATTTTATACGAGGAAATACGGTACATCATGATAATTATCACATCATCATAAAGGTACATGATAGACAATGTATAAATATTTCATGTTACAGAACATAGACACATTTTCACAGTACAATACAAATAACTCGAGAATTTATGGGACATGACAAACTGGAAGTCACGGTTAGGATGCCACAGATGGGGGGGTAATTTTATTACTATTATTATTAATGCTTTGCAGTGACCAGCACTGAAGGTTTACAGCAACTTGTGCTACATATTTGTTTCACTTACATAAAATTTTGTTAATCTTTTTTTAGTGTAGGCTACCTACTGGTACAGACATACCTTTAAGCAATCTGTGACACAAGCCATACAGGTCACACGGGTGGTGGTATTGGTACTGAAGTGTATGTCATTAGAAAATGACTGAGGACTTCATATGTAGCCTCCAGAGCTCTCAAGCCACTCAAAGTGATAGAAAAATACACATACAAGTTAGCTGAGCAACTGTCCAAGGATATCATGTCTCTACCTCCATGCTCCAGCTGGCCAACAGAATTCTAAGGTTCCAGTATGTTCCCAGTACGTATCGCAGAAACATACCTCTAAAAACCTACCCGAAAAAGTAGCTTGAGAAACTCTGTGGTTTGGCTATAGCACAAATGTGGTGTGGCTATCAATTCATGGTGTGTGTGAAGATCAAAACTCGATAACAGAGAATATCAGCATTCATACATACTTCATGATACCAAGAGTTAACTCTCTTATTATTAACTCTTGATGATACACTTACAGGTCTAAGAGGCACTGGTTTGAGTACTCCACCTGCCATCTTGGTCATTGGAGAATAACAGTCAAAGAATGGTTCTATCACTACCACCTTCAAGGAAAATGATGAGCCCCACCCACATTACCAGCCACACCCACCTCATCTCCTGGATGAACAAAAGACTGGAATGAGTAGAACAGAGCATTATAACTACCAATAGTTGTGATGATCTGTGTGGAATAATTTAGATCAACTCAAACATCATGATTACAGAGGGTGTACGTAAGCCGACCCTCTATAATCTATAACATGTACAAAGTATTATTCATCTACCTCACTCATCCCATCAATATCACGATTATACACTTTACTGAACATGTTGGCTAGAGCTTTAACCAATCGTGGATGACCCTGTGATGACAATAGTGATCACACAAAAATTAACAATGACACACCCACTTGTGACCGAGTGTACTGGTGGATTAATGGCTTCCCTGATGCTTCCTTAAGAGCTTCAACAATGTAGTCTGGTGGAGCAAAGTCAGGAAATCCCTTCATGGAGTAACAAGCACATTTTAAAAATTTTCACAATACAATACTGTATACCCGGAAATTTTATCACATGAAAGTTATGTGTGTCATACAAACTTCAACTCACTTTATTGATAAATTACTGTGGCTCCTGGTGTGTGATACTTGTAGGCATAAGTGAACAATATACTTACAAGTAATAGTTGTATCATGTTCCCTCGTGATTTGCCTGATATGTACACCCAAGCTCGAGGGCCGTTAGGCCCGAGAGCGTGGGTGTACATATCAGGCAAATCACCCGAGAGCGTGGGTGTACATATCAGGCAAATCACCCGAGAGCGTGGGTGTACATATCAGGCAAATCACCCGAGAGCGTGGGTGTACATATCAGGCAAATCACCCGAGAGCGTGGGTGTACATATCAGGCAAATCACCCGAGAGCGTGGGTGTACATATCAGGCAAATCACCCGAGAGCGTGGGTGTACATATCAGGCAAATCACCCGAGAGCGTGGGTGTACATATCAGGCAAATCACCCGAGAGCGTGGGTGTACATATCAGGCAAATCATGAGGGCACGTGATACAACTGATATGTACCATGTAGGCTAATAGCCTACTGTGGTGGGCGACTAATCACCCAAGCCAATACAAGGCAACCCGCTGGATTTATTATATAGAGAGTCTTGTAAAATTCGATTATGGGTCAGCAGTAAGTAACGTTGCAGTTACGTTTGTTAATATAAATGGAAAAATCCTATAAATATCATGGAAACACTCAATTTTGCAATTTAACAAGTACTGCAAAGTTGCTACATCATTTAACCACTGTTTACAATGTTTTCTAAACATCCAGAGGGGTAAGCTTCACTGTAGAGTGGTTACCTCGTGATATACGAAAAGTGGGCGTGGTACATAATCAAACACACGGACACGCTATTGTAAATTAACCATGACACTAGTTCTCACCTTAAACTTCTGTTTGTCAACTCATGGGTGGTAAGGTCGAATCACCTCCATCTGAGTGCCGTAGAATACAAAATCGGATTCATGGTTTTCATCACGTGAGCAATAATAAACTCCCACAATCGAATACTGCCAGGATTCTTATAAAAACAAACAACGTTACCTCGCCAGATATCAAGGCCATGGTTTATGAGATATATACCCTGGAATTCTCCTTTGAAGTTAGGTGGTTTCATGGTACATGGAGTATCTTGGTATCACATATTCCCAATATTAAAGTGGGCATGCATATGGCTCACGAAAGAAGCTGGTCTACTGCAAGACTAGACTATGAAGAGATTGCCACTGCTGTGCTACTTGGTTGTTTAGACAATCTGTATAACACTTGAAGTAAAAATCAATCCAGACCCTTCATAGCTGTGTGGCAAAGAATAAAAATCTTCAAACAAAGAAATGATGAAGGTAAACTTTATTTCTACCACATCAAAAATAAGGGCCCATAATTCATGTACCTTTTGCTGTAAAAAATGAAAAAAAAATTTCTTACTCTGCACTAACAGGTAAACCCAATGGTTTTATTTAGTTTCAGTGTATACAGAAGTGATTAAAACATGCGTAAAATATTTATGTAGCACGTATACTTTAATCCGGTTTATTTTTGTATATTTAATAGCAAATTAGTATTTTGCAGAAACGGCTCATTTTTGCTCAGAGGATCACATAATGACACATATATGTTTAATGTTCCATCAATTTATTTCCCTGTGTAATGACTTGCTTATATTTTTTCTTTATACATAGCATGCGTAATTTCACCACAGATGTGTACTTGTGCAAGTTAAACGGGTTTTTACTGAGAGGTCACAAGTGATGTGACAAGTGGTATAACAGTCGTACAGAGGAGGGTGGAAGCAGTTTAAGCGCCATTAAAATGAAGTACACAAAACCATTGGTTTTCTGATTAAATAAAATGTAGGAACAATGTATCAAAGTGTAACATCATTGCTTTGTTTAGAAGAAACATTGTTGACTATTGTAAGAATCACTATAGGCATGAAATAGTGTTTCATAAGATCTGTCTAGAAAACGAAGCACTTTTACAAAATACATCATGTAATGTGCGCTCCAAACAAACTACGCAATCAACATAATATTATTTTAAAGCAGTGCCTAAAATGCTTTTTCCCTCCTCTGATAGCCATGATGATAGCAGAGTTTTACCATTGGAACAAACACAACCTTTTGTATCTGTATTATAGTGTTCAACCATGGACATGATCATGCACGGATGTACATATCATGTAACATGTATGATACGGCATGTACATACACCATACGGCATGTACATACACCATACGGCATGTACATACACCATACGTACTTCAAGACAGGATTTTAAAAATAATCAGAAGGTTTGCTTACTAGGGACCTGAAGTAAGGCTACAACATGTGAACATAACATTAAAGTCTAGGCCACACAGCCTGGGATCCAGGATTGTATTCTACATTCAACCGGCACAGCAGTTAATAGCACAACTTCTCATGTTTCATAAAGGTCATTAATGACTTAAAGTAAACCTATCAAGGTCATATTCCACCTATCACAGGTCAGGCAGTCTGTGAGAACTTGTATAGTGGATTAATTCATCTCCCGTCGTCAATATAAGTACTTCACATACATTGAAATTGGGTCCACAAACATCACTGTTAAACAACTTCTCTCAATACGAACATTAGAAATTGTCTTGGGCTACCTCACATGAATCACCCTAACGAACCTCACCTTAGTCCGACCCCTCAAAATATGTGAAATGTTAAACCACTTACAGTTATTATTGACGTAGGACCACAAAATTAGTTTATTCAATTCAAGAGTTATACTGTATGGCAGGATAGTGGTGAGGTTGAACCAGACTTGCAGTTATAACAATAATGAAGATTTGTGAACACGCCAACAGCAATAAACATAAAGTTTTCATCCTTGAAAACTGTATGGTACATATGTAATACTATATGTACACATGTTGCAGTTCCCCAATGACATGTTGATTAGTATTGAATGTACAAGGCGGAAGATATATGATGCACTTCGACTATCAGTAAAGAACTTACTTGGCCCAAGTTGACTGGCTGATATTTGGATACTAGAGACACAAACTCCACCCTGCATGTGAATAACAGTTGATTGAAACGTGCACACTCACTGTGTAACTCACCAAACGTTTTTGTCGATGCCCTCCAGTCTCGCTGCAGGCTACACATCGCGATCGAGTTACCCTCAAGCAATATACACCATTATCCGACTTACCGCGAACTTCTCCGATATCGAGCTACTGGCCATGGTCCGCACCAAAGGATTAGTGTTCCTAGCAGTGACTACGAGCTGTCTAAATCCCCTGTAAACGATATCACGTGCTCATGATCAACTAAGCAGAGGACATACAACTACAGAAGACAAGTTACACCACACAATTCGAATAGTATAAATACCAATGATGAATAACCATATTACTTCGCACAGGCCACACGATAATAGTGAACGATTTGCATACACGCCCAAACTCAACTTCTTACCTCAAGAACATCCTTCGTTAATTTTAATTAATCCACGGATTTACACTGTATTTATAAATACGCACAAGAAAAATATATTAGGCATTTCATTGTCGACTTTTGCTTGTGAATGTATGAAGTTAACATGAACAACAAAAGATGATTTTATCACTTATATAATTGTTTGACTTGTTCTACAGAGCTGCTCCAACTTGTTGACCACTTCTGCTCATTGATCTCCTCATCTGTCTTAACACCTTCCCACTGACGTAACCTCTCCTTGTACTGGCTCACATGATCCTATTATCATTGTATCATGTGATGCTCTATGGTCACCTGATAGAGTTGATCCCTTGATGTAATGACTGCACCATGAACTGATGTTGATTTCTTGCTCTTTGGCACTGCTACCACCGTACGATCAAGCTGTACATCATAATCATACAGAGTGGTCAAATATTTGCAGTATCATTGGTAACAGTACTCACAATACAAGAATTAGCAATGAACTAACAATCAGTATTGGTTAGCTAATGTTTTATATAATATATTGTTAAGTGCTATCCCACTAGGGGCCTGTGAGAAGGTGAGGCCTGTAAATACAGGGAGTCAGAAACATGTATCTAAAACTGTGAAGAATACAGAGAAAAAATCCTAGACCCAGTAGTGACTTGATCCCCCACAACATGCAATCCAGGCATATGCCAAGGGATATGAGACAAATCATTTTGTCACTGATGGTTTCCCCATTGTTAATGTACAGTTATCTAACTAACTATTGGTCAACAGTTAACTGCTTTCACTCACACATACACAATTGTGGAGAGACCACTTGCCTTCAAAAAAATTTAATAACATGACTGACAATTCCTTTTACTCTAATAAAGCAGTCAGGACCACTCTAATAAAACAGTCACTAGACCTCACATTACCAAACTATATGTCTCTGATGGTATGGTGTACTGCATTAGAAAAGACAGTGGCCTACATCACATGGAGGGCACATGATATTAGCTAAACACCTCATAAAAAGTAGCACAGGTAATTAATTAGTACACTGTTTAATACCCAAGACATCAACACGTCTGCCAATTTTACACAACATACATTTTCACCACACAAGATGTTACCTTAAATGGCAGGTTGCCAGTAGCTAGTGGTGGCCAGTCAACACCAGTCTTACTAGTTGTTCTAGTACCAGTAACATCAGTTACTGTAATAACATGTGTAGTGTACCAGTAATAATGTGTGATGGGCATCGTTACCATTAGGGTCACTGTCTTGTTTCATGTGTTGTCTCGGTAACTGTTCTAACTCTGGCCTCTCACAATACTTGTTACCTAGTGGACAAACATCAAGATAAATATCAACAGTAATAGCATGGTGGAATAATGATCAACATCAAAATCATGATCAATTAACATTCATGTATCATGATCAACATGACAATCAGTCAGTAAGACACTGATCAAGGCATTACCTCCACTGATCACATCATCAATAGTAATACAATCATCAAGTGATGTCAACAATGACTGAGTCTTACTAACTAACTCCATCACAAATAACTCCAAGTGTTCCTTCTCTTTGTTCTATACATTATAATGTACTCCACAATACACACACTACTACTATACAATGACCTGTATGGCTAACAAGTGATCATTGATAGTGTCCAGTGTCTTTTGGTGTCTATCAGCTTCTTGTTCACAAAGAATGGATAACTCTTTAGCATTATTAGGGTGACCTAGTGCTGGTCTGAGGGATGATCTGTGTTGTACCTTTACGGGTATAAAAACTATAACTATCAATAAGATGATCGTATTAATGAGAGCCACTTTCGTGGGGCCTACTTGACATGGTCACTATTGGTAAATTGAGGTGATCTTATTAATGAAGTCATGAGTACACCTTAAGTGGGACATACTTAAAATGGTCACAATAATAAATTGACAAGAGAACTTTACTACATTATCACACTTACTTGTTGTACTTGTGAAGACTTCAAGTATTGTTGATGATCCTTGTCCAGTTGTCCAGTATCATTATTACACAATACAGTGTGTCTATTAGTAACATCTGATAATATTATTAGTGGTAGTCCCATTAGTATTGTCATCAGTTCTCTCAGTTGACTATTAAACTCTACAATAGTATACAACAATAGATCTGATATATTATGTTATGTATGTGACTGGATTATTGCACACACTACTTGAGAAACCACAGCCTTATTAAACCAGGCGCACGCCCACAGCCGGCCTTCGGCCGGCTGTGGGCGTGCGCCTGGTTTACTGAAATTGTTTTCGTAAAAGTGTGTGTGTGTACCTATCTACCTATCTACCTATCTACCTATCTACCTATGTTTGTCCGTACGCACCCACGTGAGCAAAATCGTTTAATAATGGTAAAAGCAGCTTTTACGTAAGAAGTAAAAGTGAAATGAAGTCTGTATTAAATTTCTGCACTGGTGAACTTTGCTCTGAGGTGGTTTCTTTTTGGCGGACTGAAATACGGGTGTGGTGACTTTCCTCAGACTACCTTCCCTTTGAGGTTTTCAGGCATTTAGCAACTGAAAAACAACGGTGCAGGCCTTGTACACTGCCAGGAATAGCCTATTGCTTCAAGGGGGCGTATCCCTTACGTACGTGAACGAAAATGAAGAGCAGCTTTGAGGCTTTGTCAAGAGAATTTGTGGGAAAAAACACGTTAGTCACACTATAAAACAGTTTAGAAGATAGTTTTGTGCGTAATATGTTCGTAAAAGCGGTTTATTTAACAAACGCTAGCAACATAATTGAATGAATTACGAATATTTCATGAATTACGAAATACGAGAAATAGCTAATTATATTATTGCACAACCCAAACTACCCTATTGTAAAGTAGTAATACATAGTTGGTTAATTCATAGTAGTATATACTGTCTATGGTTATTCCAGATGAGTTAGCTAGCTGCATGGCGCCTGGTTTTTAGAAGTAGCACAACATCAACTTGTTTCTATACTTTTCTCTGCAATGTTTTCCTTATGTATGCTCTAGGTGATTTGCAACCAACTTTGCGTGTGTGTGTGTGTCTGTGCGTGCATGTGTGTGTGCATTCATGCATGCATGCAATATTCATATATATAATTCACACACACACACACACGCACACACACACACACACACACACACACACACACACACACACACACACACACACACACACACACACACACACACACACACACACACACACACAGATCTAGAGGTCATACCATCAATACATTCCCTGCTGTACTCCTCTGCCTGTAGTTGGTAGGAGTGTAGTCATTCTATCAGGGAATCCATACAAGCCTCAAAAGTGTCAGGAATATCATCCGGTCTGGTTGAAGGGGATGCCCCCTTAGTACGGTAGTATTGCTATAGTAAAAGAGCATATGATAGTGTCACTGGTAGAGTAGTAAACTTCTCTAATAAAGCAGTCAACAGGTGATAATGATTTTGGGTTTAAATAGGAGCTTATTAATGACAGTTTGGAGCCTATTAATGACAGTTTGGAGCCTATTAATGACAGTTCAATACAAAATATAGACTGTTTACATATACCCTGTGTCATTGTGTATGTACTTACAAAATTGACTAATGCTATATGTACAACCACTCTTTATAACAACTCTGTTACAAAGCTGGAGTGGAACCCTTTAACTTGAGACCACTTGAGAAACCTCAATATATTTCTCTGACATGTACAGTGTCTATACACTTACTTCACAAGTCTTGTACAGGCTGAGACGAGACTCTCGTAACACTCTCCTGATCTTGGGAAGGAAACAACTACAACAAGTACATCATTATCATCATCATTAGGGGTAATGGCTGCTACTCACTCAGACTTATCATCTCCATCACCTGTCCCATAATTGACATTCTTCCTGTCAATAAGTCTCTCAACTCTCCTCTTCCTACTATAACCCAACCATGTGATAATATGTATGTAGTATACAGGGTGTACTCAGGGGAGTTCCCAAGGGACATACTTGAGAAATTTGGACTCCAAAATTTTCAATTGAGGGATTCAACATGGAAGAATATTGCACAAATATTTTTAACACTTTATTTCTTGGGTATGTTAGCAGAAGCTAGTACACAGAACTCAATAGACAAAAGTGGTTAATCATTTTATAAATTAACTTCAAATAAAGGAATCAGGAAACATGTCAATTGCTCTAATAGAACAGTCACCCATTATGTAGCTCAGCTCTTCAACACATCCCAGGTACACCTCTGATATACATCTACTACCTCTGTTGTCTAGATGTCCTCTTGTCTTCTTGTGAAGATGCTGCTACTGAAGAAGTCTATTATGACAACATGTAAATACTAGTGTGCATTGTGCTATGATGAGGGTACCTACCCTGACACTGTCCCTGCTACTGTACAGTGGAATATGGCCAGCTACAGAACACAATAGGGTATGCATGCTACTAACATACATACATACAGGGAAATCTTAACAGATGGTGCAAAATGTTACAGTGGAGTTATGAGAATTGTTCAAACTGCCAAAATTACTCTGACATTTTGTCAGTGCTGTTATGGTAAAATTTATCATGGTACTGTGTTTGCATCACATGCTCTCTCCCCACCCATCAAAGCATCCCTACTTCATACAATCTGACAACACATATTGTAATATTTACTGACAGATGGCTCAACAGTGCTACACTATATGCAACTCCTAAACCATGTATACCTCATCAATTGCTAATAGAATTAATTACTATTTTAAATCAGATTCTGATGATTTTCCACAGGCCTCTAAGTTACAAACTAGGCATTCTCTATTGTAGATGGGGAAGTTTCGTGGTTAAGGCTCACCACGACTACTTGTGGTAAAACTTTCATGGTAAAATTAAATAAACATAGTACAATAAAAATATATTAATTTAAAAATGAAGAAGGGTTCCAAAATCTACTTGGCATTGTAGGAGTAATGCCAAAGTAGGGATTTCCCACATTGCTACAATGCCAAGTAGCTAGGGATTTTTCCTCGTAGCTACCATCATCTCTTGTTTCACTGCTTTTTATTGCTGGAATCATTTAAATTGATAATTTTTATTGCACTAGTTAACATTTTGTTAGAGCATAGCTATGAAATAAACGTGTGGCTGTGACTGCTTTATTAGAGTACCTCGATCTCACCAATCAGCTATGCAGTACATCAAGCTCATGACACAACGCCTTGTTTTCCTATAGAGCTAGATCGTTGTCGTGGCATGCTCTGATCATTGAAGGGGTGTGGCAATTGTTTTTAAAGCAGGCAAACAGGCAGTCAGACAAAATTTCGAGTAAATGGCAATTTTTTTTTACATTCAATATCCAGATACCTGTAGATGTGTTTTCTTGTTTTTAATGCTGTAATTGATGCTGAATGGATTGAGTAAGACTATTCCATAAAGGTGATTTTGCCACATATGATATTTCCATGATGGTTTTTCGACACTGCTTTTTTAATGGCACATGTCACTTTAGGAGGAACCCTACTAAACAGTTCTGTACAACCATACGGTTTGACGTAGAGGGGGAAACTGTCACGGTTTGCTTTGAAAATGTGAAAGTTGCAAAAGCTTTGCCCAGTAAAACTTTCCTTGTTTACGGTAATTCAAATATGTGATTGTTAACTCTTATTGCTTTAATAGAGTATTTTAAGTGCTCACCTACAAGTGATCGGTTTGCATCAAAATTAGGTTCAGAGACAAATTGCCTCTTAGTAGAAACATACCTACACCACATACACAATAACAGACTACACATTTGATCACAATCAACACTACTAACTCTAGTATGCTCTTAGCAATGTTAACAGCTGATATTGGGGCTGGTGTAGCATTACTTGTTGATGACTCAGTTAAGAAGCCGACTTTCGATGGAGCTTTATGTGTCATGACTGAGCAGTGTAAATACTCCACCCTCTTTGAACATGCCCCAAATATGGTAGCCAAGGAGTTCATCAAATCTGAGGGAGTGACGGCCTAAAGGAGTGAAGAGCATGGTACATGTTGTGACTTGTTATAGTTGTCATCACTTACAGGCTTATCAGGACTGGGGTGTTGACAGGTGTAACAATTATCATTAATGGTGTGCACCATTTGGAGTAACTGCTGTGATTGGGAATTGCTAGCTGCAACCTGAAACCATACATGAAAAGATAAATTCTACAGTTTCTTTTTAAATAGATCACCTCAGTTTAAATTTGCACTTGAGTATGTGTCAGCTGAACTGATAATTAGTCCAGAAATTTCACATCCACTTCATGATAACTGTACCTATAATAAAGTACACCCTATCCACTGTTGTTGTTGTTGTTGTTATACACTACAATACCTTTCAGTAAACTCCTGCCACTTTATTGTTACTAGTTCTTGTTGTGTTAGTAATACTGTACTGATCTCATTGGTCACTGTGGTGTGTGCTGACTTGATCTTTGTAGTGAGACGATCCTAATAGTAGGATATGATGTACACGTGTGAAGTAGTGTGCTATGGAATACTTACCAGTTTCTTGTCAAAAAATTCCACTTCCTCTCGACAATAATTGCCACCGTTAGAAAACAATCTTTTAAGGGATGAGATACACATTGTATGTACTTGCAGTAATTTTGGTAACCACACACACACAAATAAATAGATGCTACATAAAGGCATTACACAAGGACAAACAGGCACACATTACACACACTACATACACACAGACGCACTACGCACACACACACACACACACACACACACACACGCATGCACACACACACACACGCATGCACACACACACACACGCATGCACACACACACACACACATTATTAACACACTTGAGAGATGATCTAAAGTTGTCATTAGCTAGAGACAAATCACTGGCAGTATTCTCCAGACACAACTGATAGTTCTCAGTAGTATGGGACAACCATGACTTGTGTTGTGTATGATACAAACACCACATTATTCCATAACACACACAATACTAACTGACAATACAGTTCTAGCTGGTTTATGCAGTAATAAAGCTTGATACTAAACTTGGTAGCTTGTAATTAAATAATATACTCTTTTATGTACTCCAAACTCCCAACAAGGAATCATATTGATATTAGCAGCACTTTCAGGCTACAAGCAGTTCACAACTAAAATGGTCATAAGTAGATGAGAACGTTAAACATTTTGTATCAGGGAGTGAGCCAGTCTGTGTACCATCTACACTACGAGGACTACAAGATGGCCAATTTGTAATGACTCTCAAGTGAAGTGGTATAGTGTAGAGACACAACAAGAATTATATCTTTTAAACACAACTACTTATCCTAGACAATACACTGAGTGCATTATAAGGATCAGAGAGTACATGAAGTGACAAGACTTGGCACATACCTATCTAAAAGTTATGATACGTACTGTATGAAAAGACATCATTTACAAAACGCTATATGAGATTAATTGTCTCCCATACATGAAACTCTACAATAACCTATTACTGTAATAATGTTCAACCTCTGATAATTCAGTCATGTACAGCAATTACTTTGTAATTATTATTATTATTATTACAGTATTTCTCTCTTGTTCATGACCAAATGTTTGCCTATCACTCAATGGATTAATCCAATTGTCAGCCTACTTGTTCTACTAATCCCAAGCCTACCCCTTCCTCTATAACACAACAATTGTTTACCTGATCAATAGTGGTCTTCATATCCTGCTCCACCTTGTTCAACTTGGACCACAGACACGTAATATAATATGATCAGTCCACTATCGGTATGTTATGTATACTGCCCACTACCTAGAGGTGGTGTGGGAGTGTGTAGTGTGTTTGTGTGGACCAAGTTATGTAGAGGATGTCATGAAAAGATTAAGATGAAGACTTACTCTGATAATGTTGTTGAAGCCAGTAATCTTTCTTCTGTCATGTTCATATCCACTAAGAGTTGCTCATACTATAAACCAGTACCTAACTTTAACAAACATGTTATTCATTATTCCCTACCTTAGCTTGTAGCTGGTCATTCAAGGTACTAATACTAGCCTTGTGGTTGGCCACCTCAGCATTAGTCCCCTGTATGTGACGACTGAGTCTCTCCCGATGAGCTATTAGCTCACCTGTACACAATGTGTACACCATGGGATATCCCAGTAACTAGTTATTATAACTTACTGGCTCGAACGTTGTGAATGCCCTGAGTAATCCTGGTCAGTCTCGGCTCATGAAGGTGTAGTCTCAGGTCTAACTCAGTAGTGTATTCTTCCTCCTGTGTGTACATATATAGTATTAGAATAACACACAGAAAATTATGTGTATATCTGTATATTTGTAGCATCCACACTACCTTGCCACATAACTCTGTCTTGACTTTCGTGACAAGTGACGTGGGACTCCAAGTGTTCCAGGCAACATTTCCTTATACTATGAAGGGATCATATCACTGATACATGTATATGATGTTTACCTCTTCTTAACATCATAGAACATCTCATCAGAGATGACAAGGTGTTCGGTCATTACACTGTGTGTAGTAGACAGGTCACTCTCTGTAGACCAAATATTAAACACTTAATCTCAACCATAAAGTTGTATTACTCATAACTCATACATATATAGTATTAATGTATGAAACTAAACAAGATATTCATTTTGAATTTTAAATGTGTAAGTCTTAGCTGTTAGTAAACATGCAATAAGAACTATACAATTAAGTATATGTGTGCCTACAAAAATTAAGTACGTAGGACCATGAGTAAAATAAATTCCATTAATGAGATCACTAGATATTTGTGATACATTCCAATTAATTACGTAGGCCCTATACTTGTTTGTTTTCAGCACCAAAACCGGTATTACTGGGTGCTGCCGCTGATAAGGTGTGGACATTAAATAAACGCCTAACTGGTAGAAGGTGGTGTAAAGGCATGTTCTTACTAATCACTTACAAGATCTACTCATTATTTACTTGTTACAAGTAGTTGGTACAATAAGTAGAGTAGTCTACATAAGGTGGTTTCAAACAACGTCCACATGCATAGACCTGTACTTTAATCATGTACACAAGTTAAAATTTAATGATGGAACTAAAACACAGGGTAGAAAAAAGCTTTGTCGATGTGTAATTTCTTTCGGTATTTCAGAAAGTCGGCTAACATGACATACCTACCTCACAAACCATAAAACCTAGATAAGCAATTTGAGTAAAAGATAGAGATTATGGTCTCAAGGATATTGTCAATTTAACAATACCACAGTATTAATTCTCCTTATATATAGTCATTTCCGGTACTAATACTGGTGTTACTGGGTACTACTGCTGACAAGGTGTGGATATTAAATACATGTCTAAATGCTAGAGGGTGGTATAATAGGCTTGTTTAATTATCGTTACTGTTTTCATTGTTTGTTACATAACACCCATAAAGGAATAACTCTACACAAAACTCCTGACTCATTGGCGGACTTTAAACCTAACACTTGTAACACATTCACTGTGCTCAAACATCAACACAGAGGTTTAAACTTTAACAGTACATAGGGACTTTAGCTACATACACCAGTGCCGGGATTATATATATAAGTTTGAGTGTCCACTTTAACAGGGTCCACACCATCCATATGTCAGTACATACCATCATACAATAGATCTGCATTATATGGGCAAGCTATTGTATATACTCCTATAAATGCATCAGCCTAGGAGAGAAAATATACTGACTGAAACATGTACAGTCTCAAAATACCACCTACAAAACACTGTCTATTACCCATTCACTGGTTTAAGCCACATCCTGTAAGTGTAAACATTAACCAATATACTTTCGATAGAGGGTATTCCACAGACAGCTTAATAACATTCCCATATATACACACACCTACATACCGTGATGTAATACATTACACAATAGTGCTTCATTTACTAACAATAACATAATGTGAACAAATTACTCCAGGGTGGATCTTGAGATAATTAATTTTATAAGATTACAAGTTGAGTTAGTTCATCCTTTCCATGTTCCACTAGCATTAACACATCCTGGTTATTAGTCTACACAACCTTTCATGTGTGTAAATAATAAGTGTGTGGGTATTGTGTGTGTACATATCTCAGTACCTGGTATATTAATTAGTTAGTTCACAATGAGCCCATGCAAACCAAATCACACTGTGAGCATGTACTCTTTTCACACAAACTGTACAACAATGTACGTATGCTTTGTGCCAGAGATCTCCACCCCAACCATTTAGAGGAAATATCCACCCACTTGGCCAAGGGATGCTGGCCCTTTCTGGTTAACTTAATTTATTTAGTACACTGCAGGAGAGGATGGATTAAGGACACTCAAGTCCCTGCTTTGTCCGTGGCCCATCCACCTTCCTTGGGGGTGATCACGCACTTGGCCTTACGATCTGTATGCATGGTGTAAGCCCCATTGTTTGAGTACAAATCCAATGCAAGGAAATCCCTCACACACACACATGCACACACGCACACACACACACGTGCACATGCATGCATGCACACACGTACACACGCATGCATGCATGCATGCATGTTACACTACACTACACTACAGGCACACAATACACTACATGTACACTACACAACAAACCTTCATCCTGGGTCAGAAACACACTGGGGTTATTATCAGTTTGAGAGTCATCAACAGGTACATCACTACCTTGTGGCTTATCCCCCAACACTGACTGGTCACACACATAATACACTATACCAGTACTAGTCTGTATCATCTCAATAGCTACAGGAATCTGTAGGACAATGAAGTGTATTAACAAACTAACAACACAAGTCACAACACAAGTCACAGTGGCTTATTTTAGTTATTCTTTCTGAAAGTCTAAAGAGTTACAAAAGCTACAAGTCAGCCACGCTTTAGTTCCTCTCAAATTATATTAAATGTTTCCTATTCACACTTAACTGATTATAATAATGGATGTGTGTGTGTGTGTGTGTGTGTGTGTGTGATTGTATGCAAGGATGTGTGAGGATGTGTGTGGTTCCATCATCTACCTGTGCTACAGTGGTAGCTCTTCCTAATCTTGATTCTGCTGGTGTGACTAAAGTCTTCCTAGTGTCTGTTCTGATAGAGCCTATGGTAGCCTTCCTTGACTCTGTGAATACCATTTAATATGGTAATATCACATTGTATGTGTTGTGCTTACTTTGGTCAAGCACTGATTTGGATGTTTTTCCTTTCAGCTTCTTTAGAAAAAAATACGAAGATATAATAATGCATACGCATACATGTATTATAAAACCAGTTATGTGTGTACTAAAAACCACCTCCATAACCACTTTGACCAGACAACATAAAATTCCTCTTAATGTTGTCATAAGCTTTCAGCTATTTCCTAATAAGGATGTGTTTTCACTGGTAACTGTATTCATTTGAGGCTCATGTCATTGTTTTGTTTGATGAAGAAATTATTCTAATTTTGGTTATTTTTGTAAGTGTTCTGAATAATTAGGATTTTCCCAACACAGCTAATATGATGTATATACACATTAGGATTCCCGGGTGTGACACCCAAGTTGATTAACTGATAACCTATAAATAAAGTCTGTTTTGATTACTGATTGACGTGTAAACAAACCATTGCAATACGAAAGTCCCATATTGGGGACTGAATGGAGAAAATCAAATGGTTGTGTTTTGCACGGATCATTAAAGAAACCCAAGCACACAAGGGAATATTTCATATCTTGTGTCATCATAAAAGTATTAACTGACTACTATCCAGCTTCATGGTGAATCCTGAACTGAAAAACAAAACCTGATTTTCCAGGTCAGCTTACATGCTAAGGGATACTTTGGGACCATTACCAAGTGTCCACATTATACAGGTATCCTAATTTCAAGTGTCCCGACTATAGTATGTTCACGTTGAGCTGAATCCTCAAAAACGTTTAATAACTCATGGATGCAATTACACACGATCTTGAAATTTGGCTCATTTGTAGTACTGCTTGACCTGCTAAAAATATTTCAGAATCTTTTAGTTCAAATGTTTGACATGATATTTACGGCCAATCAAAATTTTCACAATACATTTCCTATGGGGAAGCCATATAAGTACAGTGTCCATTACAGCCCTTTCCCGAACTTGTAATGGAGCCAAACTGTACATGTCTGTTGTTGACACCTTTGCTGTTGCCAATAATCATCTGGTTGGCTGAAATGTTAACTCTGTTGAGTAAAAATTCACTTTTAATCATTAGCTGTTTTTCAGGATTCAGCTCAACGTGAAAATACTAACACATTCCACTGTAAAACAAATCCCACGGTGACTTGATCCCTGACAACTTGTATCCTATGAGTTAAAGATTAACATTAAGGGTGTGATTTGTTAGTTGACTGGCACATTGGGAGAGAAGTACATAAACCATTTTAGAAAACTGATAAATTAGACTTCAGCCCCCCCTATGCATACACGCAACTGACCAAGAGTTTATTCTCAGCATATGGTAACATGTACAAATATCACATATAGCAAACTGTTTATTATCAAGATCAACAATGAGTGAATACCTTCTGTATTGGAGGGTCCCTACTGACCCCAAAATATTGACATAATCCACCATCATATCTCATTAACTCTTCATCCACCATTGAAGGGTGACATGATGCCTTCTCCTGCAGTTCAGCATGGAAGCTAACATATCCCTCCAATACCTGCTCCAATAGCTTAGTAGCTTCACTCAACTGTTGTGATAACACTTGCAACATTACTGTAATAAAATAATAATAGTATTTTATCTACCTCATCTGTAGGTCCCTCCCTCATCATGGCTAACACAACATCTAATCTGGTCTCTAATTGTTGATTATCATTATTGTGTTGAGTACGACATTCCTCCAGTGCCTCCTGTAACATAGGATAAGGGTGTATGGTACAGCACTATACGTATGTGTGTGTAGTATTGTGTACACATTTCTGTGGCTTGTCCACAAATAAATACGTCACAATAAACAGCAGCAGTAGTACATAGCATTACAAGTGCATAAGTAAGTACAGTACATGGCAGGCAGGAAAGCATTTACGTATATAGGGAGGAAATTTTCAGTTTTCAATGGAAATATTAATCCTTGGAAATAGCAAACTCAACATGGTCTGTGCATCCTTGGGTACAACACATATAGGGATGCTATGACAGTATATGTCAGAAGTCATGAACCACTTGTAGTTGAGCCAATACAAAACTATATTAGTACATACAGTTAATGGAACACCATAAAGACATAGCTACTACAAGGTCATGAAGTACACCTTAGCTATGTCTGGAGGCCTATTTGACATGGTCACTATAATGAGGTGGTCTTTTTATGAGTGGTGCCATTATGTGTGGTTACACTGTATGTAGGCTTCTATGTTTCTCATACCTTAAATTGTCACCAATGTTCAAAAGAGAAGACAGAAAATAAACAATCTCTTTCACAACAACAATGTCCTGGAATTGTAATAATATTATTGTCTGAGTTCTGAGAGATTTAAGTTTAGCAGAATTTTGTGTACATCTATTACAGTTGATATCACTCGGTTGTAAATTAACAAAATTTACACATAAAAGTATCTAATAATCAGCACACCAGTTATGTTTGACATCAACAACCATCTCATTTATGGAAGAAGTTGATCTGACCAAAACTGACGATTATTGGTTGACAAATGGTGAAATTGGCTGGCCATACTCTTAATTTTCCAATTTACCAGCCATTATGTAATTACGTACAGATAATTTATTCATGCATTATTTATTATAATAATATATCATGTTACTGAGAACACATCACCCGTTAATTTGTTCTTGGAAAAGTGAGTAAGTGGTTTAGCGTGAATTATTGTATGTTGCTTTTATGTCAACACCAGCAACTAGCTTTGATCTATTAACGATGGGATAGAAAGTTCGACCACTACTCAGACAAATGTATGGTGCAGTTAATATAATGATCAGTAATTTAATGGGATGGAGGACATACGATTATAGACCACTGTCATTATAATATGTTGTGAGTAAGTGGTTTAGTATGAATTATTGTGTGTTGCTTTTATGTCAACACCAGCAACTAGCTTTGATCTATTAACGATGGGATGGAAAGTTCAACCACCACTCAGACAAATGTATGGTGCAGCTAATATAATGATCAGTAATTTAATGGGATAGAGGACATAAGATTATAAGACCACTGTCATTATAATATGTTGTCAGATCACATGATACACATGTGTGTTGTGTGACTGGTATGGGAAAATGTGTATATTGTTTGCAAACAGAAAAAAAAAAGTTACAAGAGTTAAGTTATCCAGGCATATGCACCACTGATCTGTACCATTCTGGCACACCATGATGTCTCCTTACTGGAGACATGCTTCTATATCATCGTAAGACTACATTGCAATTTTCGTTTCCAAAAACATAGTGCAGTCAAGTAGGTCATTACATTATCTACTATGTTCATTGACAGTGACAGAATAAGCTGTAATTTAGTTTATAGGAATTGAAGCCTATCAATGATAGAAGGTAAAGAACTGACACTCGTTCATTTACTAATTATGGTGTAATGAAAACAACATACACTACACATTCATCAGATAATGACAAGCTTAACAATACAGTGTGGACAGCAAAAGTACATGATGAAAAACACAGTCAACGAATAATGTAAATTCAGCTAGACACCCAGCGATATGGTTAATGATATTCATAACAATACCATTATTGCCTCAAATTGAAAAGAAGTGTATCTCATGACACTACACTAATCTATAGATATTCATTAATATGTGGGCAATACATTAGGAACAAAACTGTGTGCATGCAAAATAATTTGCATAGGGAAACCATACCACAATGTACTAACTAAAGATTACTGTAATGTATAATCCCCAAATGTAAAAATTGTATACAAATGATCCACCAAACACAGCCACTAGTAAATAAAAACACACATAGCTTAGTAAATATAATTTTGGTTCAAAGGTAATCAAGTTAAACAGGTTTGTGCTGATGTAATTTACAACCCAAACTAGCATAGTCAGTTGTGAGTTGATTCTATAGTAGACCGTATGTTATTAGCTACTCATCCCCACCTGAATCATTATTTTCTTAACATATCAACAAACCTGGCACCACTGGCAACGGTGTGCAACCATATTAATAGTGTAGGTAGTACCTAATTAGAACAGACCATGCAAGTTGCATTCTAATTCAGATTTGTATTTAGTTAATAAATAAAATCCGCCTGCAGAAATATTGTTATTGTACATATATATTACCAGTAATATATAAACACAAACAATAGACAACACTAGAGAGTAAACTATTATGTATATCATGGAGTGAAGGTGATATGTTATCTTACTAAATATCATGATACCATCTAGAGTGAAATGATATCAGTAACTGTATAGTACATGTGACAGTGTTATTGTGTGGTATTGTTTAGGAGTAGGAAATACTTTACGTGATAATAAAATTTTAATACACCAATCAGAATAGATAAAGTGATATTTATTACGTATATACCGTATTGCCTCGGATTACGGCCAGTCTCATATAAACACCTGGTCCAGTTAGTGAAAAGTGGAAAGTCTGTGTCCGTCAAGTGTGGGGCTAATGTACTTGTTGCAAGAACAGTGGGTAGAGCAGAATATGAGCGGACGTTTTGTCGTATGGTACATATTAAAATGTAAAATTTACTGAATTGGCTTGGTTTGTTGTAGCTATGGTATGCGGATTAGTTCTATTATTATTATTTTAATTTCTGCCTACCGACCCTAAAATTGCTGGGTTTGCCTGAGAAACATAAGATTTAATTAAAGTGGCCTTAAGGGGGTTAATAAATGACCTGCTAGCTGTGTACATATAGAAACTACTACAGGTCTCTTAGTGGATATTCTTAAACATACACACACATTTGCATACTGTACAGGTGATAGCTGGGTCATAATGGTGTAGAATGGAGTGATATCATCACTTGACATGTTATAGATGACATACATTATACAGAACACATTACGTAAGTGAACAATTAATAAAGGAAGACTATCCCTGCACTCTACAAATTCTGTGTGAAAACTTCATGTACGTATGTATGTACATAGTACATAGGTTATATCATAGATATATTTTGTATGGTTAAATGTGTACTATATGCATAACATGTAAATGTTCTATGTATGCTCAATGTTCAATGTAAATTACATTTAATATATAGTTATATGCAGTTATTATAGCTTAAGGATTATTTATGGGATGGATATACGACAATGCAAGCCATAGCAAAACCTGTACATGTTACATGGTTTTCTAATGTGTAAACAATTGGGTAGACCAGAGCAGTGTGAGTAAAGTTTCTTGCTCAATAAGGCAATGTACAGCGGCTTTTTTTAATCTTACCATTTTTAATACGCATGCGTGTACTTTTAAACTATCACAATTGAGTTTAAGCCACCCAGGGGTGAAGATTTTCGTTGTAGAATTATCATAACAGAACTGTACATCATTAAAAAGCTCATCAGAAATACATCACAATGTTCAAACAGCTCGCACAACTGTTTTAAAATCCGCACATGCATAATTGAAATGGCAAGATTACAAAAAAACCACTGTACTTACACACACTCAACACTATGCACACACACACACACACACACACACACGCACACGCACGCGCACACACATGCTTCAGCTAGACACCCAGGAGTGTGGTTGGTAATATTCATAACAATATTACTAGCAGATCCATCACTGCATTCATAAGCCTCAAATAGGAAAGAAGTGTACTTCACGTCACCACACTAATCTATAGATATTAAGGTATGTTTTTATAGTGGTGACTGCGTTTGGTGCACAATTGCCACATTATTACAGTAACCTTTAGTTAGTACATGGTGATATGGTTTCCCTATGCAAATTATTTTGCTTGTACACAGTTTTGTTCCTAATGTATTGTCCACATATTTAGTAAATATAATTTTGGTTTAAAGGTAATCAAGTTAAAGTTTGTGTTGATATAATTTACAAACAAAACTACCATGGCCAGTCAGGAATTTGTATAATTAATTGTACCAATTACCTTCTTTGTGAGAGGATAACATAGTGGTTGGAATCATACAAATATAAACAATATATTCACGACAAACCACAGTGAGTTAATTCTACAATAGACCACATATTATTAGTTTCTCATCCCCACCTGAACCACCAGTATCTCATCGCATTAACAAACCTGGTACCAAGTGCAGCCATATTAATACTTTAGGTAATGCCTAGTTAAAACAGGCAATGAAAGTTGTATCCTGAGTCTATGTATGTATGTATCTAACTCAGTTCTGTATTTAGGTACAAATAAATAGAATCCGTCCACTGGAATGTGGCTATTTTGAATGAGAAACTAACTTTATACCACCAGTGCACAGGTAATGTTTTATTAATTAGAGGTGTAATATGTCCAGTTTAGTGCTGAAATGAATAGCGAATTTTGCTATTTCAATAGTTGTGAACCAACAACGGATTATTATTTAAGTATGATTGACTAAGCGATGAAATCTTTGTTGGGCAGTAAGGCAAAGCCTGAGAGCTATTTCTATTCATTCAAGAATAGAATTTCTTAAATCTTTCAACTGCTGTATACATGGTTGCACTTAGTACTGAACTACCCATGTACTACTTTACTGCTAACCACATTAATAGCAAATTCTCAGGACTAGTAACCTGAAGGAGATACACACAAGTAAAGGTGTGGGCACTCAAAGTCTCATCCTGTTACGTAATAGGTGGACAGTTGGCACCATTAGCACAGCTGGCTAGGCTGCTTCTTCGGCTACACCAGGTGTCTATTTAATCAATTGTGTAGATCAGAGCAATGTGAGTAAAATTTATTTCTTGCTAAAAGGAAACAACAGCAACTGGGCATAACCAAGCATCAAACCTGGAACATAGCCGGTGCTATACCACTTGGAATTGATGTCACATGCACACACACACACACACACACGCACACGCACACACACACACACACACACGTACACTATACACATACTCACAAAGCACTATGCCTACACACCCATCAATGCATGAGTGCACAGATATATGCAAACTACATACACAAAAGTGCTTCACAAAAGTACCTCCAATTATCCAATACCCATACAGATAACCACCTATAGCAATTAATCAACTACAACACTATACACACACTAGACTGTTACATATTCTTACAGTTAACTGTTGTTCTAGCTTAGCCAGATGGCTATTGTGATCGTCCCAGACATAAGCCGCCCCCTGAGCCAGTTGAAACAGCTGTTGAAATTGTTGCTGATGTTGACCCAACACTTCACCTAGCTGTCTCTGTCAAATGAGACAATACAGCGTCTGGAACCACCCTGTACTGGTATATGTAAATACTGCCTCTTTACGCAGTCATCTCAAGTATCTAATTGTAATACAGGCCCACACACACACACACACACACACCACCACCACCTGTGTTTTGATAGCAAGACGGTTATAGCCGAGCAGTGTGGCTCGGGACACTGCCAAAACAATTTATAATTTAATTTTTACCTTTCAAAAAATGCTTACGTACATACGTAAGTACAAGCAACCACCAAGTCCAGACAACAAGGTTTATAATTTTATTTTATTCGTCCATCAAAATGGAAAGTCAAAGTTAAAATCTTCTAGACACAATTAAAAGTGCATAAACACGACAGAACTACAGAAGAGCACACTATCAGCTGTAATTAAAGAGGACATCCTCTTTCAGCAAAAAAAGCCAGACTAATACCATCACCCTTTTCCCTATCTATGAGAGAGAATCCTTCTAAGAGAGACAATACTTAAAATAAAGGGATTTACCTCAAGACTCTTCAGTGCTACTACTCCTAGCTTGGTGTTCCTCTACCAGTCTCATACAGGATTGGTCCATCAGCCTGTACGCCACATGCTCCCATCTCTACCAGCTGTTCCTACAGTAGTAACACATCAATTAGTAATGTTTGAAATTATCCCTGCTGAAATAGGGAATAGTTGTCATCAATTATCATGCAAAGTGTTACTAATACTAATTTGATCAGCATATAGAGAGTAAAAGACTTTATACATAACTATTACCGGTTAAAACAAAAGAATTGCATAAAATCCCTGGGAGTATTGTATTGTGTGGTAAACACACATCAATTATGGAATTATGTGGCCAGCACCCTCAAAAACAATACCATGACTCTCTACAGGGGAACATCTCTCACGGTTGCCACAGTTACTCAGATTACAGGATGATAACATAATAACAATAATAATTTTGACAGACTATTGTTTGCATATCCTATAACACAGCTGTTGATGAATAATTTTTTTTTTTAATATTAAAAGATGTACAGTGAAGCCCCTTAGGAAAAAAACATGTTATGTATCTAAGAGACACATTAAGAGCACATGACAATACTGTCAGTGATGTTGTAATCATACCCGGTGATGTTCCACTTCACTGACGCACGCCATGTTTATCACTTCCTGACAATTTTGTAGTTGAACTAGAAACTTGTTGTGTACCTCTTGAAGTTGACTGTGTAGTCTAGTAACTGTTCTGTGCCACTCATACACCAGTGATTTGTTAACAGCTGGAGGACCTAGTGAACTATACATACAGTCACATGTGTGTGCACAAACACAAACACACACATGCATATACACATACACACACACACACGCACTCAAAGCAAAAAAGTAAAGCGAAGCCTTCAGCTGCAGTGCTGGCACAGAAATCCTCCTGGGGCTTGACTAGTAACCCACAGGAGGTTGTGCCATGTCTCAGTGAAGGTGTGGGTACCTGAAATCTCACCCAGACCTTTTCCCACTATACGAGACGTGGACAGTTTGCATTTGCTTCCCCAGTTTACATCAGGTACCCTTAAAGCATGGTGGGCTGCTTCCCCAATTGACACCAGGCCACCGGGTCCACTTTTAAAGCTGGAGAGTGCTGCTCAAGGAAACAACGACAACAACACCAATTGGCATAACTGATCATCGAAATTGAACCTTTTGATTACCTCTAGCCACTTGGCTATGCTGCCTTACACACACACACACACACGCACGCACGCACACACACACGTACGCACACACACATGCACGCACACACACGCACACGTACACAACACACTATGCACACATACACACATCAAGAGATGGTAATGCGTCATGCAGCCCAAGAAGCAAGGGCAGTGTATTGCTAAAAGGATTATAAGCACTCATACATAAGTTAAATCACTTAACTTACATAAGCGACACAAATCTGATAAACAAACCTTAAACTTCTATTTACACACATGGGTACAGTAACTGAAACTGATTCAAGTGCATAGCTGTCAGTTTAACAGAAACCGAATACAACATTTATACCAACAAACACTATCCACTAATCTGATGGGATTATTTGCACAGGATGCCTCAACCCTCAACTATTACATTACAACATATAGCCATGACTAATAACTGTGTTATGGTAAGGGTGTGGTAGTAGTGACCCTACCTGATCTGTTGTAATAATTCTTGTCTCTTCTAATTGATGGATTTCTGTTCTGCTATCAGAAACTCCTTCAGCTTGTTCACCTCAACTGGATTACACACTAGGTCACTGTTCATGTACTCCCTACAGTAATGAATGTACGTAGTGTACTTTGGTGTGTGTGTGTGTGTGTGTGTGTGTGTGTGTGTGTGTGTGTGTGTGTGTGTGTGTGTGTGTGTGTGTGTGTGTGTGTGTGTGTGTGTGTGTGTGTGTGTGTGCATGCATGTGGGTGTGTCCGTACATGTGTGTATGTATGTAGAATGTGCATATACATATCCGTCTATACAGCATGTGTAGTATAAAAACATGCATGCATTCAGTAAATGCGTCTTCTTAAAGAACAGTCAGAACACAAACACACAACACTGGTGGTGCCAGGTCGCTAGCTACTGTATGAAAACTAGTTGTTTGTGTAATGTGCCTGACAAGTGCACTAGTGTATTGTGTAAGTATGTAGCCTACTGTACCAGAATTGTTCTTCAGCAATTTGCTGCATCAGCTGTTTCCACTCCTCAACTTTATCCTGCCACTTCACACGATATTCCTTCTCTCTTTCAACCTCCACTACAATGACACAAATCAGTACAACACACCAGTACACACACACACGCACGCACGCACGCACGCACGCGCGCACGCACGCACGCACGCACACACACACACACATGTACGTACACACAAAGCAAAAGTAAACTCCTGCATTGGTCATACCTATGTACCCTGTGACCAGTGTTGGGCAAGTTACTTTGTAAAAGTAACTAGTTACATATTACATATTACTTGTAACTGAACTATTTAGTTACAGTTACATATTACTCATAAAATAAAGTAACTGTAATAATATTACATATTATATTACTTTTGTGTCCACAGCTTTAAGCTGTCACGTGTGAAACTACCACTTTATCACGTGACATGATTGTGTAGTTGGACAATGTGCAAATCTTGGTTATAAGTAAGAAGCTGATGAATAAGCTTCATTCAGTAGGCTTCGTTGCTTCGTTGTGGCTAGGCATTACTCAGAGGATAACTAACGAGATTAACTTCGTTACTTGTAGTAATAATATTACGTAATATTAGACTCGTTACAGTAACTATATTACTTAGGTAACGCGTTACATTTGTAAGTAAAGTAACTTGAGTTATATTACCCGTTTTTATAGCGTATTTCGTTATATTACTTAGTTACCACAAAAGTAATAATATTACATAACGCGTTACATAAGTAACGCGTTATTCCCAACACTGCCTGTGACACACACAAGGACACCTGTGCATTACTCAGGTAGTCAGCGCAGACAAACCCTCAGGACTAGTATCCCATAGAATGCTGTACCATGCCTCATGGGTGAAGGTGTGGGTAGCCTTACCAGTTAATACTAGGTCCCTGCATAGACTGGAGCAATGTGAGTAAACAGTGATTACCAGACCAACATTCTACCATTTGGTTATCACAGTATACATACACATACATAACATACGTACATACAAAATATACGTATGCTATGGTACGTACATACGTACAACATTTTACCATACAAATACTCATATAAAACCACAGACATGTACACACACACCACAATTCTTACCAATCATCAGGTGTAGATGCAGGTCGGCATATTTTCGTCTGTTTGACAGTATAGTGAGGTTGACCACCTGAAATGTGAACACTTTCTATGAATAACCAAAACTGGCCAACAACAACACTGTATGGGTACACATAATTGATAAACAAACATCACACCAAATGTCATGTGGTTTTCACCTATGCTTCATCACTAATCAACCAACTGGTAAGCTATCTGCTCCAACATTACACCATAAGATTTCAAAATCTCTTCAATCTATCACAAAACACATCAAGGAAGTTGTGAGAAGACATAGCCAGGGTGTGGTGTGTGTTTGTGTAACTTATTTAACTGATGTGTACGACACAAGTGAAATGGCTTTAACCATGCCATGGTGATATGAACATCTAATAAAATGATATTAATTATATGTTATGTCTTAATAACATAAAGCACCCTAGACTGGCTATGTGTTGAGACAAAAGCCAGTTCACTATTTGCCAACTGTTAGTACTTAATACACAACACTGACATTAGAGCAGAAAGAATGGCTACTGTAAGTTGACAAATATTGTGATTAAAGTCTAATTGAACATTTCTACTATAATCTCAATACAAGCAAGCCATGTTGACCCACAATGCTAATGAGAACATCTTTTAAAAACAAAAAAATTTAAACCACAAATCATACGAATTAACCTTAGTTGGCAAAAAGATTCTTGTTTACAAAACAGGCTAATACACACTTGTGGAGTTAGCAGTGCATAAAATTATTACAAATGGTATAAAATTTCTACTCATCATCATCAAGTTAGCTGTTAACTGGCCAACTAAATTTTACACCATTTACCATTTAGTTGTAAACAGGTGACAGGTAAGCCATAGAGCAGTAAGTGCCAACACATCAAGGGCACTTCAGCTACACTAATACCTTACAATACCACAATACCACATTTGACATACAATGATATGCATCACGGCTTTAATTTGATACATAACCCATACTATGTTATTTTACTGGTTAACGTAGGTTATCTATTGCTCGCACACTTGGTATAAAGTTACCAGTTGGTAATCTATACACACCACATGTAGTTCGCTAGTGAAACAATGTGGAAAACAAGAAATGGGGCTGGGCAGCTATTATGACTGATAATTATACTATTAACAAGCTGATCTTATTCTGTTTGTTAGCAACTGTTAAGTCACAATAAGAAAACAACTGACTTGTTTATCTCATTTTATGATAATTTTATGACTGTTATTATATGTCATAGACACAGCATTTATAAGGTTGCTAAATTGTACCATTTTAATTCTGTCATCTTCAATTGATCGTAATTGTGAGTCCAGTACTTTAATGTACCCCATTCTAACTGTTGTCTGGCCAGTAATTTCCTCCCACACAGTGTTCAGCTGTTCCAAACTGTACGTCTGTAGTTGCTGTAAACAAAAAATACAAATCATTGATTATATACAGACTATGTAATTAAAATATGAAGGATAACATTTAAATCACAACAAAAACACGGACAGTTATAATAACTTACTTCAAAGGATCCGATCTTTAGTAAGAGACTGCTTAAAACTACATTAAAATATATGTCAAAAAACGTAACATATATAATAATGGTAATAGCTTCACTAACAAAACTTGGTGGTTTTCTAATCACATTCATGAGTGTATTGTCAAAGTGGACTGGCACTCCAATGGCTTTTGCTTTACAGCCACTAAAGCTACGATAACACACAAACTTGTAGCAAATTAGATCGTGGCTAGATAGAATCTTTCATCACCTTCTGCTACTTATTAATCAGTCAGTGGTTACTAATACGTACAGCAGCCCACAGTATCAAATAGCTAACAGAAGGCCAGGGTAGCGAACCATTAAACACCTGTTACCAAAAGTTGTTGCACTACCACAATGAGGTACAAATTTTGGCAATTGAAAAGAAGCTTGTAATAAGACCAACACTACAAAAGACTCCCATTTAGTATAACGATATATGTGTGGGTTGTGATGTGCCAAAGTGATAACACTCACTTTTATCGTTCGATGTCAAGTCTCTGTGTAAGTCATCCTCAATTCTAGTTCCTAAACAGGTGTGTAGACTTAGTTATATTGACAGCTGAATAATATTGAATTATACGTCATGCCACTTACGTTGCTAACAAATGTTAATTCCTGCTTCATGTCTTCTATTGCCTTCTCATGCCTGTAGAAATAGCATGTTGACTTGAGCAGTTACACATCACTAATTCTTACATAATTATTACTAAATCAATTTTTACTTACAAGGCAAGGGATGGAATATTGCCCAATTCCTAAACAAATCAGAAATCAGACTTTAGGCTTGCAAAATACTGAGGGATATAGCCACATTGTAAACAATGGTTGAAGTTATTAACCAATAAATAAACCAAATTCCACTTTATTGGCAACAGATCAGTGTAGCTAGCCTAGTTTCTAAGCAGCTAAGTGCCCCAAAAAATCGGAACAAAAAACATAGAGCAGTTTAATGGAATTCACAGGTACATTTTACAAAGAGAATTAACCAGGTGGCTTTGCCCTGATGTAAGTTAAGAGAAATTGGCAGATGGTTCCTTTTAAAATTAAAACCAAAAGACACTAAGTTGTCACAAAACGAATTAAGCATTACATTCCAACAAACACTGATGTGTATTGTAAGGTTTCTGTGCTAGCTAGTGACACACTTGAAGGAAGCCAAACAGAGTTAGTTAATAAACATTGTCCACACAAGCAATGGTCTGTGTACACAGGGGGTCACTATAGGTGACCATTAATTCAATGATCATGCAACTTGATCTTACACTGACAACATTTGTAGGCCAACTAGCTGTGAATATCATCATCAATGAATATGAATAATTTCTGTCATGTTTTGACAGTTAGGAAAAAAAACAACTGACTATTACTTTGTAATACATGGCACCTTCTTAATACATGGTATGTACGTAGATCGTTTGAAGTGCAATGTACTGACAGATTTTCTTCTAAGTTGTGTAGGCCTTACATGTTATTGCCTCAAAAATGATTTTTCCAGTACACAGGATGTATTGGCTATGGTCTAGCACAGCCATTTAAAGAATAAAATGAAAAGTCTAGTAATTTGATGCAGACAGACATTACCATATCAGTTAATATAAACTATTCCAAGGCTACATAAAATAATACACTAAAATTAGAATGAGAGTTATGCGACGCCAGCTAGTCAGAGGGGCTAGACATGAATAGCAAGTTTTAGGTAGGAAACAATCCATTCCTTGATAATTATCAGTATCAGCTGAATACTTAATAATGAATGCCCTGAGGAATGACTTCTCATATTGGTCTAGAGCTTGTGAACATGTACTATACTTACAATAAGGCTACACTGGTTTCTGTACTTCCAGCCACAACTTAAGGATTGTTTATATGGTGGTCTGTGAGCTCTTAAATATCATCAATTTGCCATTTTATGAAAGACTTCAGTGTTGAAGTGTTTCAGCCAAGCCAGAGAACAGTAGGTCTCAAGTGTGAATCCTTATCACGATGCCTAAAAATGATTCTTTGCATTCTAAGACAGATAGTGAGTTTGAATGGTGAATGTTTAGTCTGGTATGATGAAGGTTTGAACTATTACTGGCTCCATGGTTCTTGACAGCCACGCCTGTGATGGCGGCTTTGCATCAAGTCAAAAGTTGATGGTTGGTAGTTCCCATTGGATACAAACACACACACACACACACATGTAAACAATGGTAACCATTTGATGCAAGTGAAACAATTGAAACAAATTCACACTGCGTAGACGCTACCAATATAAGGACTTGATAATTATTACAAGTTTAAATGAAACCAGATGTGGAAATATCTTTGTCTTAAACAAGACACCATTATTACAATGTGGAATGTCACAGCCTAAAACCCTTAAAATAACAATGAGAGAGCCTAACTAAATAACTAATTACAGTTATACCAATTCTATTAAAATAAAATAAAAAAAACACCACCCAAGCTAGCCGCTAGTATGTGTGCCATTGGCAGAAGTACAGTTTCAATTAAGCTGCTAATTAATAAAAATCTGATTTGTTTGAAATATTATTTGAAATAGTTAGGTCAATTAAGCAAAATTGTATTCAGGTACCAATTTAACTGAATTACTACACTAACCAATTAACAGGAAAATGTCATTTGTGTAGATTTTATAGAAATTCACTTATTGTCATGTACACCTATACTGCACATTCCAATAAGGTTAATAAGGTCCAAACAGGTGAAGTTAAATGGTCGGATTGCCGAACTATGACCGTGTAAGAAACCTGCTACAAATTCGGCATGCTTCCCACGGCTGCTACTACCTCAGCAGATTTTATTCAGTAGAGGGTAATGCTGTAGACAAATTGTAGTGGCCACCACACAGATAGGTAACAAGGTTTTTTTTTGTTATGTGATCAGTGATCAATGTATATGTTTACTGGTAACTAGGTGAATTAGTGTGTAACAACTATCCCAAATTAACAGCATCCACAAAACTCACTTCAAGTAGTGATAAAAGGAACGTTAACTTGTCTGTAAAAGCAGTGTCGTTTAAACAGTACAACTGTTTAAAGGTTTCCATTTATCTAGCATGAAAACCACTTTAACCCACACCTTAATTCCTGTCACCCACTTACGGCTCAAGTCGAGCAAAGCATAGCTAATTTCTACATCAAAATGTATTAATCAAACACACGCTTAAACATTGTAATGGATAACGCTATATCGTAAGTTAGCTGTTACTCCATGTCTGCATGTACTATGTACCTCAAGCTGTTGGAAACCATACCACACTCAACCACATACAAGTTAGTCACTACTACCAATAATTAAAAGCCCTTGAACCTACAAACTGCAGGAATTTGATAGTTTTTATCTCAAGCACCAGCCAGCTATGAATATCGTAATGTTCAAGTATCGGAAGATGGGAATGAATTAGCTACCTGCACACGCCCTAACCAAGGAGGTTAAAAACCTTTAGTCTACCCTCTGAAGCTAGGGTATCAGGTAACTTCAGTCCATGGGATACCAGCTAATATATGATATAGTTTGACAATTTAGTAGGACAACCAACACCCAGGAGTACAAAGGCACCTCGGTCGTACCCAATAGTAAAACTGACCACTGCAATATAATTGTTTACAGTAGAAGGTGCTATCTCTCTATATTAGAACACTACTTGAAGACAATACATCTCTCAGCTGATCTAATAGCTCCAAGTGATACATATATGGGATAGCGGTGAAGGATATCAACACTGAATTATAATAAATTTCTGTTTAGTATAAATCTCCATAGAAATGCGCACACCTGCATGTTAGAATGAAACTTATTAACTCCATACAACCCATAGCAGTGGACCAGTTTCTCAGGCTAATTGCCATGGAACAATGGTTTCTATACACAACAATATCACACTATAACAAACAGTGGTTTATAATAAAGTAGTCGTGCAGTCTAGGATATGCCGACTGTTCTATCAACCAAAAACAGTCCCTAATGTTATACAAAAATTAGCTGAACTATTTCTACTTAATAAATTATGATTTTGATATGGCTTATCACATAATAGTGCACACACCCTGTCAACATTAGACCATATGAAGAGTTACAATGCATCAGTCAGATCAAAACAAGTGTTACAGCGTCACACTGTCTAAACTATGCAGGAATCATCAACAATTGCAGACAAGCGTATAATACACGTTGGAGACATGATTTAGCAGTTGACCAAAATGTATTCAGCAACATCTGGCCACTACGTGCTTGTTGAATGAACTGGCGACAGCTTGATGAACTACAAATGGATTCTTTCGTGTTAGCGGTTTAGTTTAGTCAAAAAGATTTGTTAACTCAGTCAAGCCTGTAATCAAGCTTGTAGAAAGTCATCTAAAACATTTTAGCAGCCGACCATAGAAACAAGATGTCTTTATCGCTCAGAGAAAACACTATTGATTAAACATACACGTGAACTAAGTGTCCAGTAAAATAGACACACACTGTATCATGGTAAACACTTAACGTCATGTATGTAAGGTGTGTACTACGTTGGTAGTGATAAAACTCGCTTGTAGTTACATGCACCTCCCAAACATTAACACTTAATCCATTTTGAAAAACCCATAGATGGCCGGTGCATTAATATTGTTATAAAACCATTTTCCATAAATGATATTAATCTAGAACACTTTGATGGTACCTGAACTATGTATCACTAGCACCTGTACAGTTAACACTGATACTGTTTCTGTCATAAAATAAGTACTTGTCAAGTATAATAATTGTTGTATGTATCCTTGATTGGACATGGATTAAAGCACCAATGTATTCCCACAGTGAAACAATGGTACCTCTTCTGAAACACATATCAAGGATGAAGCCCTGTTAGATACCAGGGAGTGACCGTGTCAAGTAATACTCCTACTGTAAATGTGTCAGGTGCCAACACAGAGTACAGGTCACGCTATTATCTCATTGTAGCTGTACAAAATGGATTGCTGTTAACTACTACAACAGTTACATTGATGTTAAACGATAAATGGCATAACTCAACACCAATTTTCTCAAGTAATGAGCCAGTTTCATAATAACTTTTAAATGCTAACAACAAAGGAAACAACTACTAAATGAGGGCACTTCAGATGGTAATGTTGTGAGGTTTTGATCAACATGAATAGTTTTTTAAAACAAATCGTATCCTAAGCACGGTACCTTTCCTTGTGTCGAGCAATGATCCTTTCCGTCACGTTAAGTCCATCCAATTCTTGACTAGTTCCTATTTTGAAAAAAAAACAAAAAAAAACACACACACACACATACAAAAATGCATAACACAGAATTATGTTAACACAGATTAGCTCAAGTCCATTACTCCCACAATACCTTGCTAAACATACAACATAATCAATATTTATATCACACAATAGTTGCCAGGTACTGACATGGCTAATATGCTCATTCCTTGTACCACTCAACCATTAAAGCTGTTAATATGATTATACTTGTTGATTACTTATGACAGTTATAAAATCTGTTACCAAGAACACTGTATAAGGAATTGTTACAATTTCTGGTTAGACAGTAAAACAATGTGGCTCCCTCCCAAAATAGACCACTCACGCTTGAAAGGGAATTATTTAGCCATCATATAAACACATTCCAAATAACAATAATATTCAACAACCATCTGGAAGCTGGGGAGAAGCCTGTTTATCAACCTTGATCTACAAATATCTGATCTTTGTAAGGGACAAACAGGAAATTAAGTCACCGCATTGCTAATGATGCTGTTACTGGGTGAACAAGAAGGTACCATAAAAGTCAAGCATACCTCAAAGTTATGATGTAAAATTCTAATTAACATCTCCAACTACAGTCGCTTGTTCCCATGGTTGCTACTGATACAACAATATTGTTCAGATATTACCAAAACACAACCACAAACTTTAAGCAAAAGTTTGTCCACACACTGAACATGATAGCGTACATTTTAAAAATATGATGTAAGGTTAATGAAACAAAGACACTTAGACTTGTGTACTGGTTCGTATCTATGATAATATCAGCAAAGTAACTAAGCATCTAGCTACTTCAGTATTCCAATAGAGGAAGTGTTCCATGTGAAATTAGTACACAATACCATATACCACACCTTAGAGCTTTCAAACAATGAAAACCATTGACAACAGCAAATACTTGATGTACACTAAATATGGTTGTGAAGTAGGAAATTATCAATCAATCTAAATCTGACCACAACCCAAATATGGTCATACCTGGACGGTCTGTGAGGCTGAGTACTTCTAGGGCTGCTTCTTGCTGGTCCAAATCTTGAGGTCTGTGAAGTAACATTGTATGAGTGAAGCAAGTGAGATATCAATGATCTCATAGCATTTGAGACAAATATCAGCAGGGGTGGAGAAATAGGGAGGGAGAGGAGGAGGGGGCACTGCCCCCCACTTTTACAAGTGAGGGGGCAGTGCCCCCTTGTAAAAAGTGAGGGGGTACTGCCCCCCACTTTTACAAGTGGAGGGGCAGGCTTCCTCACTTTTTCCAATGCCCAGTTGCCAAAGTAAAGCAACTATTTTAGTCATTAGCCAACTTACTTTGCCTTTATTTACTAGGATTGGAGCTAAAGGTTATGCAAGCATGGAGCACTGCATGAATCAGTGCTGGGAATGCACGAGATTGATATACTCTAATAGAGCAGTCACCTAACTACTCTAATAGAACATTCAGCGGAATTATTATAAGTTTGCCCTGCTATATGTTCAATATGTCTTCACTAACACTTATATCTATATGTATATAATTAACAGCATGAGTCTATCTGAAATTCCTTCATTTACTGATGCATCTAATTGTACAGTGTCTCTATGATAGTCATTGCATAGGATTATCCCATTCAGGTACACATGTTCCACTGAAACTGCTCTCAGATTCAATCTCAAAGCATCCAAATCTCAAAATTTTTCTGTGAGGGAATACCCCCAGACCCCCATAGTATTGGAATGTTTTGCATTCTAAAGTGCAAAGCACACTAAGGCACAGTTAATGATTTTAAAACACTTTGCAACTTACAGCCAACCCACATGACTTGCCCTGCCACTTTTGAGTACTGTTCTCCACCCCTGAAGATCAGCCACCATTAATTGTCACGTACTGCAGTCACAAATATTACATTGACAAAATAGAAGGCATCATGGGCCCTCTGTATTTAATGAAACTACCATGATCTTTTAACAAGTTTCATATGATTAAAATCAAAGTGTGTATATGTAATGGAAAATTCTGGGACCAAGAAAGTGGCTCTTTACTGGTAAGAGGTAGGGGACATTTCAAAGAGGTTCGTGTACATATACAGACACAAAACTAATGTAACAGGTAATGTACCATGAAGCCACCTAACTTCAAAGGCAAATTTAAGGATACATATCTTATAAACCCTGGCTGGCCATGGTACATTCCAGTAGGGATGGGCGATATTTAATTTGTGACATGTGATTACTGCATGAGCTTTTAATGCGACTATTGCAATATAAATTGAAACACAAAATACATACATAGTTTTAATGTCAATATATGAGTACTTGTTTTTACTGAGAATTGTATTGTGGGCAGTTGATTAGGCGATATTGGTGATACATTGATTTATTGCTCAACCCTACATTTAATATCATTCTGTAGCATAGCTGAACATCAGTGGCACTATCGAAATTAGCCATGGCTATGTACTGCAGTAAAACAATCATACGTAGATATTTATAACTTATAAACATTTTTTGTTTGTTTTTTCTCTTTGTCATCACCAGGTTACCTAACACATACCTGACTGCTGTATCATAGATACTACCGTAAGCTATAATATCTATGGCTGTATATTAGAGTAATGTGACTGCTCTATTAGAATCCCCAACTGCTCTATTATGATTATGATGTGATTTGGGTTGAGGCTAAAAAGCCTGTACACCCATTCAATTATCAGTCTGAGAATCATCAACAGGTACATCACTACCTTGTGGCTTATCCCCCAACACTGACTGGTCACACACATAATACACTATACCAGTACTAGTCTGTATCATCTCAATAGCTACAGGAATCTGTAGGATAGTGAAGTGTATTAACAAACTGACAACACGTGTGTATGTCACCTTCTAACAAGGACCTATCTTTGTGAAAGTTTTAAAAGTTACGAAAGCTACAAGTCAACCACACTTTAAAATGCTTCCTATTCACACTCAACTGATTATAATAATGGATGTGTGTAATTGGATACAAGGATGTGTGTGATTCCATCACCTACCTGTGCTACGGTGGTAGCTCTTCCTAATCTTGATTCTGCTGGTGTGACTGAAGTCTTCCTAGTATCTGTTCTGATGAAGCCTAGGGTAGCCTTCCTTGACTCTGTGAATATCATTTAATATGGTGATATCACATTGCATGTGTTGTGCTTACTTTGTTTGGTCAAGCATTGATTTGGATGTCTTTCGTTTCTAGAAAAAATACATATGCATACACATACTGTGATGTGTGTGCATTACAAAACCACCTCTATGACCACTTTTACGACAACATGATTTGCCTTAAACTTTCAGCTATTTTCTAATAAGGACATGTTCCACTGGTAACTGTATTCATTTGAGGCACATGTTATTGTTTTTTGATGAAATTATTCTAATTTAGTAAGTGTTCTGATTGGGATTTCCCAACACAATTATAAATAAAATGATGATGTGACACCCTTTAGCTGAGCCCTGAGAAAACAGCTAATAGTGCAGAAGTGGATTAATATTTCAACTAACCAAAAGATTGGTAGTGACAACGAAGGTGTCAAGTGTTGTTTAGCTCCATTATAAGATCGGACTGTATTACAAGTTTTGTAAATAATAATAGTCAGACATTTGAATTTAGCGGGTCAAGCAGCACTACAAATGAGCCAAATTTTAAAAGGCTATGTAATTCCATCCATGAACTATTAAATGTTTTTAAGGGCTCAGCTCAATGCATACATGTACAATAGACAGCAAAGAAATTGATTTGTACAATGACAATATTGAAAATAAACTACAAGCACTGAAATTTGCATCCATAACTTTTGTGTACATTGGTAGCTACATAGTTGGAATTCGATGTAAAAATTTTTCACCATAAACTGACAAGGTAGAGTTTTATGTTTACTTGCACATACAAGTATGAAAGCATTTCTCATTTACGTCTACATACCGCATAGTGAACAAACGCATGTAACACACATATAGGAACAATATACCACTAACACACATATACCACTAACACATATATACCACTAACACACATATACCACTAACACATATATACCACTAACACACACACACACACACACACACACACACACACACACACACACACACACACACACACACACACACACACACACACACACACACACACACACACACACACACACACACACACACACACACACACACAACACACACACAACACACACACAACACACGCAACACACGTATATATATACCACTAGCTACATGGAAAATATCCCAAGATTGCTGCCAAGAATTTACATTTGTGGTATAATGCCCAACCAGTGTCGAGCAAGATGATAAACTTACCAACTATTTTTCCATTAATTATTCTCATCCACACTTTTGCAACTTGCTCTGGGTAATATCACTAGTCACACTGTTAGAAGTACCACTCACTTGATTTTAAAGATATTTATTTAGCCTTAATACATGCCATTGTTTGGCAATGTACACAAAACATGTTGGGTGCTTCTATATATTTAAACAGGCTGTAAGACCAGGTGTCCTACCTTCTGCACTTAAATTTGTGCAGTAAAGCCTTAATAAATAGAATCAGCCAAGTGTTCGCTTAGTATGGAACATATAGCAGAATATTTTATTTATTATTTATTACAGCACAAGTGTGAAGGTCTGTAAGACACCTGGTCTTACAGCCTGTTTAAAGTTTTATGAAGAAGGTAGAGAAAGGAGAAAAAATCCATGACTGGACCTGGGCAGCCTCGAACCTGCAACCATTTGATTAACGCTCGAATGCTTACAGGCAGTCAGGATGTTTTCTCCTTGTCAATTTCATGTATATGTAGCTATCCATAGAAATTCTAGAGTGTGACTTATTATCTCATAGTACCCCATGTGGAACCAAACATCAATTAATCTTATCTGTGAAATGCATTAGCTTACTGTAAAATTAATTTACAAAATAGTCAGTAACACTAACAGAGCCGGCAGGTAGCTATGCACACAATACACAAGCAGTCAAATGTATTGGCAACATTTTAAATACTGTTAACAGTTCCATGCATGCCAAAAATATTTCCATTCAGAAATGGCATAAATAAGGCATACATATTGGGTTGAATTATTGAGCGCTGCAACATCACATATAAAAGCACAATAGACTGGTACTTTGTTATATAGCAGATGAGTAGATTACATGTTGTTTGAGGATCAAGTCACCACTAGATCTTATTATTTAGTATATCACTGGCTCCTTGTATTTACAGGATTTAGTGGAATAGCAATTCCAATTATCCTTCATGAGCCATTTTACTTTGAACTCAACTGCATACTTGCCAGTTCAAACATTGTGTCCTCTGATATTATCACTTTTACAGGCACACACTTATCTTGGCATAGTCAGTTAATGAAAAGCACAACTAATTGATAATCAAAATAAAAACAGACTACTTTGATAATAATTTTGTTATTGGCAGTTTTGGGAAGCTGAATATTAGCTAGACGTTACTAAACAATAAACACACCAGAAAATTCTAATAGAACAGTCACCACACTATTGAGAGCACATTGTTCACTGGATCCCATGAGAAACAATCAATAGAATAACAAGTGTAGGAGTGAACCATTAATACTTACAACCATGTGTATGATGTTATTAGTATCTGTCTAGTTACTAGGTAGATAAGGGATAGGATAAGACGTTTAATAGTTAGAGTTGGTAGGTAGCTACATCACATCTATGTATCCATGTGGGACGATACATGTGTTATGTACTAAAATTCCTTATAATATTGTACCTAACCTCATGACAGGGTATGGATGTTTGTTCTATTGCCGGCTAAGCAAAAAAAAAATCGTTTACTTTTTGATAAAAGCATCAAATTTGTTTCATTCATACTAGATATAAAATTGCCAGTCATGTCACTCTCAAATAACCTGACAAATAAAACCAATACAAAATGTATCAGGGAAAAGTACTCTACAGTAAAAATGCTGAAATTTAACATCTGAATAGACTTGTAAGAGATGGTCATATCCAAAAGCTGATCAAGGGAGGCCCATCCAGGACATTAGTTTTCAGTGTTAAGAAGCACGGAGGATAAAGGTATATGAAGCCATAAATGTGCAATATATTGTTTTACTTTTTGCACATCTCCATTAGAGGCATTTTTAACCACATTTAAAAGTTTTTTTGATTACACCTGTAAATTTGAAATGCATTCATGGTATTTAAGCAAAACTAAGTATTGGAATGCAGTTGTATGGTTTCCTGACTAGCTAGAAATGGGCTTTTGCTTAAAAGTTTCCACTCATGCCCTAAGGAAATGATTTTGTGTGGTACCGTATCTCAAATGATTTAGTATGACTTACTGAACTTCCACAGAAAATTTGGCACTTTTATCACAAAGAGAACAATTTCATCAAAATTTGTCGCTTAGTCACTCTACTATTACCTATACTCATGGTTGAGTTTAATAATAACATAATCTATATACCAGCAAGCAACATAATTATTAAGTATGGTAATACTGAATAAGTAGGGATCAGTAAGAAATCATACGGCTTCGTAAATTTTTGCACTTTAGAGGTGAAAGTCGACTCAATGTACAGTGAACTTTAAAAAAATCGAAATTCACCTGCATTTCATCTGCCTGCTTGCCTGACTGCCTGCCATAAGACCAGGTAGCACTAGGTGCACGGCTCCAGAAATTTCAGGCTGCCAAGCTAGGTAATGATGGCAGATTCACAAATCTGTTCTTTTGAATACGTTTTGTCCACTGCACTATGCTGTTCACTTTCATCATTCATTGGCCTTCTCCTTCTTCCCAAAGTTGTGGTGGGCATATCTGCACATGTGATTTTTGCACACTAACACATCAGCCGTAGTAAAACGAAAGTGTATTGTTGTAGTATTCAAAGAGTCGTTGTCTTATTAACGTTGTGTAGTTGCTTTAGCTATATATGATTTTTTTTTTGTGATGTAGCTCTAATTATGCCTCTGATAGGAGCAAAGAAAAAATGCTACAACAAAAAATACTATGCTGAAAACAAAAAGAAGATAGCAAACAAGAAGAAAAATATCAAGAAAAGTTAGAGAATTGCCGTGCAGACAGTGCCAAAAGTTTGGGGAGGCCACAATCCCAGTGTTGAAATTCTTATGAAATGTTGTAATTGAATAATATAGCTAGCAAGCTAGACATAAAAAGTGAACATAACTAAAATTTAAAAGGAAGTAGGGATCAATACAATGCACATACTATAAAAGTAAGGAAACAAGCTCATTGATGTTACAGCTGAAATAAGGATGGTCCACGCAACAAAAAGTAAGGAAATAAATCCAACAAGATTAGATGGCTACTTGCTAAAACGAGGCACGTTTTAATGCTTACTTTTGGCTAACATCTAGCCATCTAATTTTAGCAAGTAGCTGTTTAATCTTGTTGGATTTATTTCCTTACTTTTTGTTGCGTGGATCATTCTCATTTCAGCTGTAACATTTTGGCTTGTTTCCTTACTTTTTATAGTATGTGCATTGTATTGATCCTTACTTCCTTTAATTTTTTAAATTATTTTAATAGCTAGTAATTATAAAGACTTCACAATGCTTTATAGTCTCAATTTGAACTGTGACCGCAGAAGAATGTACCTCAAATTTATGTTGAAAGGTATTTTTGTATTGGTCTATCAAACGGTTATGGGCAATTTTTTTGGGCAGACTTTCAACTTAGAAAATTTTCAAGCATTATTTTTTCTGGATAATGTTGCGCATTTAACACCAGATACTGACTTCGTCAAGACTCAAGAGATTTAGTTTCACTGTTTGCAGGGCCTTAATGTCGTGTTCTCTACCAGGTTGACAGTAGAAAAGGGCGAAATGACTTTAGGGGAAAGGTGGTTTTTCACAGGCTGCCTCAACTGATTGTCAATGGCGTCTTACATTTATATGATTTATAGGCTAATACCTCACAGCATAGAGCTACCCGGAAGTATCTGATTCACAGCCATTGGTGAAACTGATTGTGGCATGTGAGTATGAAGCAGCTTGTGTTGGATAAATAAATGGACTGAGGATTAATCTACTGTCTTGTCTTGATAAATTTAAATAACGATGGTTCTCTCAGCAGCTGTCATAGTCAACAGGGATCATTAATTCTAGATAACTGAACAAGGAATATGTTATGATCCTGTAAAACCTTCTGTGACCGGGATCAAGATGTGTGATCTCATCTGAATAATTATGGGACCTCGATCGCTTGACTTGGTAGTGTAAAGTATATTGTTTTGTGCTCTCTTGACAGTACAAACTAACACAGCATAATTTATATACGAATACTGCCTGCATTTATTCCATCTGTGTTTTGGTGTTGGAACTAATTTTACTAATACTCAGACAAAATCAGACCACAGGTCCCAATACTGAATATCATTGGACTCATTTATAGATTTGCAGTCAACTTTCTCTTGTTAAAGGGACTTTTTTGAATCAGTTGTTCCAATACTGACTAAAGACGGCATGAATTATGTGTTATTGTCGTAAAATCTAACGTAAAGTCTTACAGACTGATATCTATTTCAGTTATATAGTACTGTCACACTAGGAAGTAACATTTCCCAACATTTGCCACTCAGCCCTACGGAGATGGCAGCTAATTTTATGTTTATTGCGTTATAGGTATTACTTTATTATTACTACATCTATGTAATGGTGTGGTCATCACTTTGTGTGATGATCTGTGATCACATGTGTATTGAGTGTGGTGTTCTTAATTTGTAGGTGGATTCACTTCAAGATCGCAAGTGACTGGTTTTCACAAAACCGCATCTAAACAAGAGTGAGTCGATAGTGATCACATGCAGCTGAGATGACTGTGATGAATTTGAGACAGGAACAAAGATGGTATATTCAGTATATAGTTTGGCTTTACTAGAACTATGAGTTAAACAATTGGTCTATTATGTGATTTTTTGTTTTCATCAAAAAATTCCAAATGTTGAGTGTGGGTGGGCAGGCCATTACCATTATCCATTACTGTATCACACTATATGTCACAACAGCTTAGCCATGCCCAATTATGAAAATATTTTGGAGCATTTCCAATCTATAGTCTCAACTGATGGCATTTCCATCGTCTGCTTGACACACCTAGTTAACTTACTTCATCTTCTTACCTGTAAAATTCTGCAAACATTACAACTTTGGAGGGCTCACTGCACAAATCTGATGATCTAATAAGCATTTGTTGACACTCTGCAGTGCATTGTGTATTTTGTACAACATAGCAATTTGAAAAACTGACCTGTGCACGTTCAATTTTTTTGTTATTCAGACAAAACAATGGTTAAATCTGCAATAACAGGTATTTTGTGGGTACGTGAAAATTACCCACTGGTATGGCAAGTCATGTAGTGTGCGAGAATCATGTATGCGTGATTCACAGAGGCACAGGTGTAATTATACAAATTGTTGACCTTTTAAACAGTAGGCTAGAGGTTACTTTACAGGCTGTTATAACAGCAAGAGTGAATAATAATATCAGATAATAGTTCTACATAATATATGACTCGATCATACAGTTACAGTGAAACTCCTCTGGATTGTAGGCACCCTGTTTTTGGAGGACAACTGCCTAGGTCCTACTGTAGTACAGTGAAACCTCACTTAGCAACCACCTCATTACACCTTGTTACAGTGGCCACATTTGTGAAGCCCAGATCTATTTTCTTTAATATCTCATTGATTTAATTTTTGATAATGTGGCTACACCTTGTTAGTAATGCCAGCAGCTACTTTCTATAGGACCAAATTGATGAAACTAAAGCGGTTAGTAATTGAGCAGGCATTAAACCCAAGATTACTTAACAGAAAGCCAAAATGACTAAAATTTTATTTTCACACGTACTACAGTTGATCAATAAAGGAAGATTTCTTTATATTGTGCTTGTCATGATATGTAGCTGACTATGAGTGACTATTCTTTTATTACAGTTTTTGTGCAAAACCTACATACTCAATGTCCAATTTAGCTATAAAAGCTGCACCTATTATTATTCTTGTACTCAATGCTTATTTATTCCACTTGCAGTCATTTCTGACTTATGCCTATACTGTATGTTTCATCTCTACCCAGCAGTAGTGTACTAACCATTATGATAGTGTAAATCACAGTACTAAAGGCCACCTCATTAATAGGACACATATTCATGGTCCCAAAGGTGACCCGAGGTTTCACTGTAACTCTTAACCAAGTACTTCGGTTTTTACAAAATGACAAAACAAATTCCTGATCTTAGTTTTGTAAATGTAAATAACAGCCTGTGTGCTGTTTCTTGTACAGGAGCAGTAATAATATGACACTTGGAACTTTTAATGACCTAGTGCATGAATAGTATATGTATGCCTATGCCTCTCTGTAACAGACAGTTTGAGACTAACTTTACTGATAGCTACAAATGTTTCATTATAAGGTTAAAGATATAGTGGAGAGTGCTTTAAGAGAGGTTCCACAGTACTTATGATGTAACAATCCATTTAGCACGTTAAACACTTGTAGCAAATAACCTCTACATCTACTACACAGCCTTTAGGTGTGGATTTTTATATTCCGGCAGTCCCAGTACTAGCTAAGTAAGTAAAAGTTACTCTCAATTACACACTATCACAACTGGATAATGCAGGTGAACCAACAATCAAAGCTGTAGGGATTGGAAATACTCTGCATCGGCCTTCTTTAGGAGTATTGAAAATTATAATATCATGTTATCTTGTACAGATATAGGCAAGGTGGAACGCGTACAATGAGGTGGGCATAAGTACAACACAGCAAAAGTACAATTGGATGCACTCGAGGAATAGCAATAAACCATCGATATACAACAATAGACCATATATAGCCCATCAACAAATAGTTGTACTTCCCAATACATCACAACATACCAGTGTCATTTTAATAGAAGTACTTTAATCACGTCTTATGTTGTTGTCTTCACCCACAAGTGCTTAGGCTAGTAATGCCATACCATCTTTGTTCCTGTCTCAAATTCATCACAGTCATCTCAGCTGCATGTGATCACTATCGACTCACTCTTGTTTAGATGCGGTTTTGTGAAAACCAGTCGCTTGCGATCTTGAAATGAATCCACCTACAAATTAAGAACATCACACTCAATACACATGTGATCACAGATCATCACACAAAGTGATGACCACATCATTACATAGATGTAGTAATAATAAAGTAATACCTATAACCAAGAGTAAATAATGGAGAAGTCCATTAATTACTCTTGCTATAAAACAATAAACATAAAATCAGCTGCCATCTCCATAGGATTGAGTGGCAAATATTGGGAAACATTACTTCCTACAGCGACGGTGCTATGTGACTGATATCAGTCTGTAAGAACTTGAAGTTAGTTGTTACGACAATAGACTAATAAACATATAATCCATGCCTTCGTATTTACACACAATCAAAAGCATAGCTGCTTGTTCAGCATGGTATAGTCACTACACCTTGTTCAGCATGGTATAGTCACTACACCAATAACTCCTGTAGAACCATCCACAACTGGTATTAAAAATTTAATCAGCTGGTTAGTTTGTACTGAATTAAGCAACCAAGAAGTCTGCAAAAGAGCACAAAACAATATACTTTACACTACCAAGTCGAAGCGATCGAGGTCCCATAATTATTCAGATGAGATCAAAAATCTTGATCCCAGTCACAGAACGTTTTACAGGATCATAACATATTCCTTGTTCAGTTATCTAGAATTAATGATCCCTGTTGACTATGACAGCTGCTGAGAGAACCATCATTATTTAAATTTATCAAGACAAGACAGTAGATTAATCCTCAGTCCATTTATTTAGCCAACACAAGCTGCTTCATACTCACATGCCACAATCAGTTTCACCAATGGCTGTGAATCAGATACTTCCGGGTAGCTCTATGCTGTGAGGTATTAGCCTATAAATCATATAAATGTGAGACACCATTAATAATCAGTTGAGGCAGCCTGTGAAAAACCATCTTTTCCCTAAAGTCATTTCGCCCTTCTTTTCTACTGTCAACCTGGTGGAGAGCACGACATTGAGGCCCTGCAAACAGTGAAACTAAGTCTCTTGACGAAGTCAGTATCTGGTGTTAAATGCGCAACATTATTTGAAAAAAATAATGCGTGAAAATTTTCTAAGTTGAAAGTCTGCAAATAATAATAATAATTCGCTTGTACCGTTTAAGTAGGGAACCAGGTGAAATTTTCACACGCCACCCAAAATTCCACCTTTAAAAAGCATCCTAGAGATATCTTACGAGACAAAAATCACCTTTACGGAACAGTACTAGTTCATATAATACATAAAACAGCATTAAATACAACAGAACACTTACAGGCGGCTGGATATAGAATTTTTAAAAATCACTAAAACTTGAATTTTAGGCTGACTGCCTGACTGCATGACTGACTGACCACAGTCGCAAGCCTAGAGGCCAAATGAAGCAGTGCACGGCCACCATTTTATGCCACAATAACAAACTCACCAGTAGGATGTGCCTTTTGGGGTTCCGACAAGTGTGTGCCCTCTGCGCCTTGTCTTTTTTTATTATCTTCAATCAGGTTGCTTGTCTTCTTCTTCATCCAACGAAACCATATGTGACTGAATTAGACAAAACCCAGCTGCAATGCACAAAGCTTCGTTAGGAGATATAGCTATTTGTAGTAACTTCCCAGTGCCTACAACTGTGCAAACAAAATTTGCACCAATTATTCATCTATTTACTAGCTATCACTGTGTGGGTGTATAAGTTTCTGATACCCAAAATGTGCCCTGTTTTGGATAGCTTTTTTCAAGCGGGTAATAATATCAAAGGTGGTAGTAATATGGGTGGTGGGTGGGCTTAATATAGGAGTATAAAATGGAGCAAGAAGACGAATGGAAAGTTTGGGCTCTCCATGGCCCTCAAATCACTCCTAATTGATTGAGAACACTATTGGCGGGCTCTCTGTGAAGTCCCAGCTCACTACACACCATTACAACAAAGCCATGGCCATTTAATGGTGCGAATCTTCCACTCATGGCTTTGACAGGGTCGGAAGAAAGCTGCTGCAAAAACCAGACTTGCCAGTCCTGAAAAGAATACAGAGTGGAATATGATAGCGTATTATATGAGCAATCCGTTTCTGGTTAAAACGTAAGTTTGATTTTGTGTGTGTGTGGAAGCCGGGTTATGTGAAATCCGGTCACATATCGAGGCATTAATTTTCCATATCAACACTTTCTTTCGCTCACTTTCATTAAGCAGCATAATAGACGCCACAAGATTATTTGAGGCGCTTAGACTATGCCTATTTGATCTTATGTTGCACGACAAAATTATTTTAACTTTGGGTAGGTAGGTTGGTTTGAAAATGAAAACGATAAAAATTTTAAACAAAAGCATACAAAATGCAAACAATTAATGTAGCTATAATAGTACAATATTTTACATGCCCAGTTAAAATCTAGGTTTCATATTATTAGACGGTTGCATGCAAGGCTCTAAAATATTAAAAGGTAGATATGCAGAGATGCCAACCTCTAAACAATTTTAGGAGTGAGACCTCAAACACTACCAGCAATGTGGACCAGACTCAAGTGCAGCTGCAGGATTTTTGGTAGTGAAGACCAAAAAAAAAAAAAAAAAAGGTCGCTGCATGCTCAAAGTACAAAAACAAGCACAGGGCTGCAGATCAGGCGTAAGAAATGCGTGAGAACTAAGCTGAAAGAATGAGAAACAGAGGGGTAGGCGTGAGATTACTACCCGAAGAGTGAGACTCACGCCTAATGCGTGAAAGTTGGCATGGTCTGTCATTATGATACACTAACCTCGTGAGCATTCAAAAACTGGTCAGTCTGTGAAATTTCCAGTTCTAGTATAGCATCAGATTTAAATCTCCGAAAGAGTTTTCCCATCGTATCTGTACAATTTTAGAGTGTTGGACGATCTTCAATGGTCCGTTTTTGACTATAGATAACTCAACAATGTTGACGCCGTGTTGTGATCCGTACACGTGATTTTCAAAATTATTTTTGAAGAAAATTGCAGTCGGTCGGGCCCGCGCAACATAGGTTTTTTTTTTTTTTTTCAGCATGAAGATATAAAGAAAATAAGATTAGAACATACAGTTAAACAATTAAATCAAAAACTGAGTCTCTGATTGCACCAAGGCCACAGGAACACTTTTGATGTCGGTAACGACCTTGTGAAGATCGTGCTCCTCTAATGCATTGGATTGCTGAACGCAGTAAACAAAATGACAATCTACATCTAATCCATCCTAGTACTGTGGCATAAGGGTCATTCCATTTGTCAGACAATAAACTCGCCAATCGCTTAACTTTCACGATAGGTCACAAGATCACGCCCAATTGATCATTTTGATCTAATCCATCCTAGTACTGTGGCATAAGGGTCACAATGGCCTAGATAACTTTCACGATAGGTCACAAGATCACGCCCAATTGATCTATCGATTGAAACCATGATGACACACCCTTTTACGCTAGTTGTATTCCAGTGACCACACACCTTCAAGTTGGAAGGCTGACTCAAGATATATACTCTAATAACTAATAATCGATTGGAACCACGATGACCACTTTGCTAACTCAACTTATCTAGTTTGGCAACTATCCTCTTTAGATGTAGCTACATATAGTTGTACTTCGTCACATGATCAATCCCACTCGAGGATCAACTTCCAAATTACTTGTAAACTTCAATCTTTCACATTCTCTTGTGCTAGCTAGGTAGCTACTGTATGAGTGCAGCAATCCAATGGTGACAAGGAATGTCCAGCTTTGGACTGTGTCAACCTGAGAGTATAGTCCAAACATTGGTGAAATTAGGAGGTTTAGTCAACGCGGGACTGTTGCAGTCATCGATTGCAAGTCAAGTCACCATGTAGAGATATAAGCTCATTGACTATCAGCTCCAGTGATGTCAAGATGTGCTAGGAAGCAAGGTCTTCATCAGATAAATAGGATTCATCTTTGTAAGCATTCTCTGGTTGATCACCTAATTATTTGGTTGCCAGAGTGCACCAACTTCAATGATTGTGTTTTCATCATTAGCCAGGTGGTGCATGTGGAACTGAAGCCTAGCTTAGTTTGATGTTGTGTCCACTCCTCCTCAGATGAACTAACAATGTCCTCAGCTCCTCAAAAGCATCCTCACACTTGTCACTGCCTTCATCGTAGTCTGGTGTAGTAATGTTGTCCCTAGTTTGAGTGCCGGCTGCCGAGACACACTGCATAATTGATGAGCTGTTTGCCGACAAGTCTTCATTAATGAGTCTCTAAAGTTATGCACTTATCACCACCATCCTCCTCATTGTTGGCCTGCATATGTAGTCACTGTCTAGCTCATGTAACTGCTCCAACAGCCCAAGTTCAGTAGCTAGCAAGTACGGACAAGTCAGAAAAACAATAGAGAACTTGCATTGTTTTTGTTTTTTTTTGGTCTGGTTCTTAAGTCTCAAATGCTTTAAATCTTTTAACGAGGGAGGAACTTCACTCCCGCAAAAATGTCAAGGTATTGGTACTGTACGTAAGATGTCGTATAGGCGCATGCGTATAGAACCAGATGACTATAGTGAACCTCGAACTTGGACTTTTAGTAACCAGATTTATTGTTGTTATGTGCAAACGGTAGCAAGAGCGAATTATCAAAAGTATTTGATGTTTTATTGTCCAGTGATTGTTTCGTGTTCTGAAAAGTTTACGTCGACCTAAACAATTAGAATACTACCATGAGTGAAAGTAGAAGGCCACCACAACCTCCTTCAATGGACCCAGAGAAAGTGAAGGAGTTATTTGAACAGTTGGATGCCAATAGAGATGGTCGCGTGGACGTGAAGGAACTAACGGAAGGTCTGAGTATGCTAGGAGTACCAACCATACCCGGCCAAGCACAGGTGAGTACAATTCATCAGTGATGTAGTTTAACTATTTGATAGTTGGGAGGGTTAGTGTGGTTTTCACTAATCATGAATTTCATCGTGGGATCATACAAAAATAATGATTACATTAAATTCATACAAATTACAGTGGAAAAAATTGGCAGATTGTACATGAAGTGTGCTCATGTGTATTCTTTTAGTAAATCCAGTCCTGTAATTTTTTAGCACAAACATGACATGTGCTCTAGTCAAATTCCTTACCTTACAAAGTCTAGGCAGTGGCGTAGCCAAGGGTACCTGGTGTACATGCCAGAGACATGTTCCCACCCAAATTTCAATAGGACAGCGGTGCCCACAATATTGCTATATGAACAAGAGAAAAGTAGTGCAGTGTGTGATATTTTCGTTGTAAATCAGCAGCTGATATTGGAAAAAGTTTGTTGATAGCATCATGTAATTTAAGTAGTTTCAGTGCTTTCTATTTAATGCACAGTATCACGCTATCAATTCTAAGTGGGTAAGAGACTAATGCAAGGAAGGAGAAAATCAGTATATTTTCCACATCCATAATTCTGACAGCATGGATTATTTTATTGGCAGGATTAGTGTATAGATGTAAATTGAATTCTTAAGCATTAGGAATTTCAATTGGAGATGAAAACTTGTTGACTGAATCATAAGCCATATGATTATTTTAACAGTCAGGCTGGAGTATAAAGTTTTGTACAAGTACAGATGATTTAAAAGGCTAATATTAAGAAACTTTATTACCACAAGTAATGAAGTTACTAATCTCATCAGAAACACACACACACACACACACACACACACACACACACACACACACACACACACACACACACACACACACACACACACACACACACACACACACACACACACACACACACACACACACTGTTACTAATCTGCTGAGTATTGCCTTGCCACAACAAAGTAAGGGATTAATGAATGAAGCTTATTGACCAGTTTCTCTTGAATATAATTATAACCAAGATATTTACACATTATTCAGCAACACAATCATGTCACATGATAAGGTGGTAGTTGCACACATGACAGCTTAAGGCTGTGGACACAAAGTAATATAATATGTAATATTATTATAGTTACTTTATTTTATGGGTAATATGTAACTGTAACTAAATAGTTTTAGTTGCAAGTAATAGCAAGAGTTTATAATATTTGTATGGCTCCCATACAAATATTATGAACTCTTGGTAATAGTAATATGTAATGAGTTTTAAAAAGTAATTGCCCCAACACTGTCCATGCAGTAGCATTAGATAAGCTGCAGGAACAGCAGCATAGCGATAATTATTATTAATTATTATTAGCTAGCTAGATGCATTTATGCACTTTTGAAACAGTTTTGAACCAAAAATGTGTACGTTGAGCCCACTAAGGACGGACTCGCATTTTTTTGCTAGCTAGTTGAATGGGGTGAAATGTGTTCCCATCCATTCCTGAAGGCCTGACTACGCCACTGCAGCTAGATCACTTTGTACACTGAGAATGTTTACCAGAAAGTAGAGACCAAACAAACTAGGGTTTTAACATATACAGCTTTTGTATGATGTATTTAGCAATTTGTCTGGTTGAAGAGAAATGTTACAGTGACATTTATTAGTTACCGATATCAAATTTTGTGATAATTTAGTCAACTAGACCAAAAGATACTTTTGGGTATGATTATCTTATGAAACTTTGTGTCTCATTATCATCACATAAATTTAGACTATAACACAGCTCATTTAGAGGTTTACTAAATCACTTGGTCACCTGACATGTTCACTTAGTCACCAGAGAAAGTCGGCAGCAACTTAGTCACCAGAGAAGGTCGGCAGCAATTTACACGCTGTTTTAAAATATTACCTTAGTTCCATATTTTGAAATTTCACATGAACCTCAATAATCACAATACAAAAACTAGCAAACGGTGGGGGTGACAAGGGGTTGTTCGATATACAGATTGCGCTGCTTATAAACATTAAGGTAATGTAGTTTGTTTTATACAAGACCCTAGATTTTGAGGTAAAAATTACATAACTCTATTTGACACGTATCTTCCAGCACAAACCAGGTGTGTATATTCTTGTCAACAACACAATGATGCCATACTTTGTTATATATTCCACACATTTTATTTCATCCCAGAATATCGACTTTTGTGTAATTGATTTCTAAAGGTGCTTAATCGCTGCAGACCCCCACCTATACATGTTCAATTAGTCACCTGTATGCCCTCAAGATATTTTGTACATTCATATACAATTATAACACAAAAGACACACTGCAGTAGTCTATTTAATATCCAATTTGTTGTAGTAAATCTTTAAAATATTTACTAGTACAGTGTTCTCTCACTGGTCCAGTTGATGTTGTCCTATAGGCAATCCTCACATTAGGAGACAAGGATCTTGATGGTCGGATGGACCTGAACGAGTTCATGCAGTTTGTGACTGAACAACAACGTAAACTATGGGAGGTGTTCTCCAGTCTGGATGTTAATGGAGATGGTAAGCATGAAGTACTGTATTGTTGATACCTGGCTCTCTGTGTGAATGTACTCATTACATATAATTGTTCATATACTGTATGGTGGATTACTAAGGTAAAGTCCCTCTAGTCCCCTACCAGTTTACCTTTTAAAAGAATCTCCTTATTATATCAAAATCAGTTAGTGGAGGTTCCACTGTATACACTACATGTAACATGTACTATTTTGTAGAATCAGGTTTTTACCTGTCAAGCTTTACCATTATATTTTGAGCAAAATGGAAAAATAATATTGTCAGCATTGATCACCCATGGATACAGTAAAGGAGCTTGATAGAGGTTAATTCCTTTCTGTCAATCAAGTCACTTTTTTACTTCACCTCTTGGCTGGTCATTTAGCAACACAATTATGATCCCATTATACTTGTAAGGCTTCACACAGCATTTGTTGTATAGTTATACAACGAGTACGAGTATGTTTATACAGGCAGAGCACAAGTGCACGTTGTAAAACTGTTATGTAACACTCACCTAATAGGTGGGGAGAGTCTCACTAGACAGCTGCAACTCTCATAAAGGCCAGGTTTCTAACGTCGATTGTGGGTGACAGAACCAAACATTGTGGTAACGTTCCTTCTACCGCAGCCACCTGAGATATTGAAAGCTAGTACGCTATGGGCATATCACTAACCTGCATTTGCTGTTCGACTCTCATGTAGTGCTCAGCATAAGTGATTACTCAATCACCTATAGTGATTCTCTCAAGCAAAAAAAGAGCAGATATTGGACTCCTTAAGTAAACAAAACCTAACCACTAAACAATACTAGCATAATTCTTACTATCCATACTGGTTAAACTCAAATCTGGTGGCATGACAAAAATTGGTTGCCACAATTGAACATAATGGTGAGTATTATTTAGAATATAATAGTTTTATTGAGTCATTGTTGAAGTGGACTATGGTTTTATCTGGGTTCAGAAGGCACCAGACTAGTAAGGTGTATAAGGACGTTTATATATATGTAAACTAGAGTTGTGGCCACCACGTTGGCTTTTTCGATTGCCATTGGCTGCTTGGTAAACATTATACATATTGGTGACGTTATGGCCTCAACTGACTTTTACATGTCAGGCTATAAAAGAATTTGAGTGATCTGTGAGGTGGTGTCATAGCGGTCTCAGCTGCCAGCACTTGTGCAATGCTGCACAAAACTGCAGCCAATGCAATATTTGTATATTGCACTGCACTTGGTGCAGTATAACTTATAATGCACTCGCTGCGGTATAAAACAGTAGAATTGATCACTAAATTTCCCCGACATAGAGGGGATTTGTCTTCACTAATAACTAACTCATCACTAGACCAATGCCACACGGCCGTACAAATCCCCTGTATTCCCGGGGTTTGCAGTGCCATATACAAATTATGGCACTGGCGGAACCTTTGAACTGCCCTCGCAGAGTGGTACATAACCTGTAGTGACATGTTGTGTTGTTGTTATGGTATCCAGTGTGTAGTGTAGACAGTGTGATCATCATCAGAGTATTGATGTGTTGTGATCATTTAGGAGCTCTTGACTTTGAGGAGATCAAGAAGTCATTGATCAATCTTGGGATCAAGACTGATGAGAGGGAGATACACAAGTTGTTACAGAGGTGAGGATCATATTAAACAAGTAATGGATACTCGTTAGTGTGTACAGTACAGAGCTTAATTTAATTCTTAAGACAAATGTCCTTAAATTATTAGGACATAGACTTAAGTTGTACAGACATGAGCTATAAGGAATAGGACTGCTGGAATCAGAATAGGTAGTTTCTATTGTACTGTTTTTATTAGTATGATTGAAAGTTTTGAGGTTATCTACAACCACATAGCTGCAGCATATCAGCAGGCTGTGGTCATTACAGCAGTATACTGGGAAAATGTAGCATCTCATAGCAACCAAGTGACAGTTATTGTTAGCACTACAAAACATCAGCCTTGATGACACTATTGGTTTTGCAAGAACATTTGTGTCTGCTCAAAACTCATGTTATGGGCAGACAGTGTGCTATTTGTGGGTGTGCACCTGGTTTACTGAAATTGTTTTTGTAAAAACGTGTGTGTGTGTGTGTGCGCGTGCGTGTGCGTGTGTGTGTGTGGTACCTATATCTACCTACCTACCTACCTATGGTTGTTTGTCCGTATACACCCACGTGAGCTAAAACGTTAAAAATAGTAAAAAGCAGCCAGGATGTAAGAATTGAAAGCTAAATTAAGTCTATATTAAATTTCCACACACACAAAACTTTGCTCTGAGGTGGTTCTTCTCGGCGATCTGAAATATGGGTATGGTGACTCTTCATATATGTACTTCGTGAACAGTCTTTCCTTCCGGTTTTATAGATGTTTAACAACTTTAAAACAACATTGAAAGTCTCTTAGGCTACCAGAGGCAGCATATCCTTCGAGTTGAAAGGGGGAGGGGGGTGGTACCTGAACTTATGCGAACAAAAATGAAGGGCAGCCTCAAAGCTTTCTCTATACAATTTGTGTGAGAAAACATGATAGACAAACTATAAAACAGTTGAGAAGATACTTCTGTGCATAATTTGCAATTTAAAGTGGTTTGTTATAGTTACGCTTCCTTAGAAAATGCATAGCAATGTAATTACCGAATTACAAAATAATTCATGAATTACGAAACACTAAATTACAGTATAATTATCTAAAAAGAAAAATAGCAATAGCAAATATTCATGGTTGTTTAATTGCCTATTTAGTTACAACTGGATAGTGTTAACTGCATGGGCACCTGGTTTAGAAGTAGCATAACATCAACTTGTTGATGTGTAGAGGTTAACGTGTTATCAAACAGTATGGTTATAATGTTTAATCAGGGATTGCCTCTAAAATGATGCGAGTCGCCTAACATTAAAAATCATCCTAGAAGCATAAAACACTTATAGGCTGCTGGATATACAATTTTTTAAGAATTGGCCAAACTCTAATTTTTGTCTGCTGTCCTGCCTGCCTGACCACAGTCACAAGGCTGGAGACCTAACGAAGCAGCGTATAGCCACCATTTTACACCACAATAACAAACTCAACAGTGGGATGTGTCTTTTGGAGTTCAGATGAGTGTGTGCCCTCTGCACCTTGTCTTTCCTTTTATCTTCAATCAGGCTGGTTGTCATCTTCTTCATGCAGCAAAACCATATCCAAGTGTTAATTTTCTGTTATAATCAAAGTCAATGACATGAGTAATTTCCCTGGTGACACTTCATCATCCATTTCGTGATGTCAAAGAGTTGAACACTGACAGTGTTACACCTCAGAGTTCATAACTAAAGGATTATAATGTGTGGAATTGTTTATCTATTGTGATATGTGTGTACCTTCCTCAGAACCTTCCTACACGTTGCGTCAGCCATCCCCACACAGTACATTGCTTTCCTAGCTAAGAATCAAGCTCTACATTATCCATATGTCTTGGAAGTAAAATATGGAAAGTTACTTGTTAACTACTACCCCACTACATGTGTGTATACATGTTGATTTACTGTACATTGTGATAACAAGAGTGCAATAATTCTGATAGGTACTATGCATAATAATATTCCATATCACACAACACTACATAGTGGATGTGGTGATAGTTGGTCGCCATCTTGTAGGGTTGATGGTGATGGTGATGGTAGAGTTAGTTGGGAGGAGTGGCGTAAGTTCCTACTACTACAGCCTCACACCAGTGTACAGTCAATCTTCCAGTTCTGGAGACATGCTACTGTAAGCTATTATACACCTGTACTGTATGTATTGTAACAGTGTACGTTAAGTGGGACCTCTTTGTGTAGTGGACCACATAACTTCACATGATGAAATATGTCTCAACTTTTAATGTTGTGAAGTGCCCAAAACACGAGATTAAAGTCCTTGTGATAAAATCCATTATACTGTAATTCACATATCTGAACACTCTACCTGTGTAACTAACCTAAACTATTGACCATTTTACTTTAATGCTATCATGTTTTCACTTGGTTTAGTGGCCAAACACAGCAACCAAGAAAAAAGTTTGGAAGTTGTGCGAACAAGTTGGATTTTTGCTGAGATGGTCACATATAACAATACTACATACAATGGTTAAATATTACAATACCTTCATTGCCATGGAAGCCATTGTGTTAGCCATAATGTAAATCATATTATATTCATTTTGTCTCATTTCAACCACTAAACAGCCACTTAAACTATTAACATCATCATCATCATCATCATCGTTGTTGTTATGTAATATAGTGAGAGAAATTGTGTGATAGCAACTAACACTAGCTACCCACACACTCAATCATATAAAGGTCATTTGGTGACATTGGTCCTCATTATTGGCCTTAGTGAAGTGAGTAACATGTTTATGAATTGAAGAAACTGTTGGTTTGATATGGCCATCGTATCATATATGACTAACAAAGAATTTTATATATGACAATCTTCTAAAGAACAATAATTTACGAATGGCTCATGGCATGAAGTGCCTGCGTGCTATTTGTGATTACATGAGGAAGGTGAAGTTGAAATACCAACATGTAATGAGCATAATCAGAGGAGGGTGGAAGCGCTGCTCGAAAATATTACATTAATTGCATACCTCTGTTTAGCATTTCATGTGAGCCTGAATTGTTGCAATAAAAAACTAACGAACAGTAGGGATCACTGGGGATCATTAGATATTTAGATTGTACTTTGCGTAAGCAATTAAGATGTACTTTGTTTTGTAAAATCACTTAGTTTTCAGGGCAAAACTGATAAAACACTTTTGCGCGTAGTACACTTGCACTAACCAGATATGTATATTCTACAACAAGACAATGATGCCACACTTCGTTACACCATCCACATGATTTAGTTAATCGCAGAAAACGAGCATTTAGCATAATTCATTTTAACGGCGCTTAAACCGCTCCCACCCCCTGGAGTATAATTACAGGGTATAACAGCCATTTTGAAGTTCACATGACAACAATGACATCACTACACATAAAAGGTCCACGTGTTCACACTTGCTCGGCATTTAGAAGTCAACCTCTAGGCTAAGTGTATGCTTGCTTGAAAGTTACAACATTTATAGCTTGTATCTAACTAAATAACCTAGGATCGTCAGGAAAAACAGCTCTTAGCTGGTCTGAAAGATATACACAAAATTAACACTATCAATGTAAGGTGGTGGATATGTTGATATTTCAACATCACCTTCCTCATATAATCACAAATAGCATGCGGGCACTTTGTGTCCTGAGCCATTCGTAAATTACATTTCGGAAGGCTCTATTTCCATATCATCATGTAAGTTTAAAGAAGCTGCAGACGCTAGCACTGATAATCCAAATGCTTCTCTGGAACCCTTACTTCTGTTATAAAATGTCTGAAAGGTCCCTTCTGACGACCACTCTGCAGCCTTTAAGATATCCCCATTGTCACACCTGACCATGCTGCTGTTGAACATGAAGCCCCCCCTAACTGAATGAGCTCTAAACACTGATGTGTCTTCAAGCAAGCATGCACGAAGCCATCTAGCTATGGTGCTACTGGTCAATGGGGCATGTTTCCCATTCCATGACAGAAACAACTTGTGTTCTTATTTGAATTGCTGAACTCAGACGTCTGAGATTCATAAACCGTTAGGGTCTGTACAGGACATAAGCTTGAATCTTGCGTAAACTCTGGAAAGAAGAAATCCTCCATTGGTCATGAAGCTCTACTCTGCTTGGAGAGGTGTAAAGTATAAATATTGCCACATACAGCCTGTAGGTGCGGGTGCTGATATCCAGGTCTACTGAGCGTGACAGCCTGGTTAGTGTGAGCAGCATAGCTGTTTTGATTGATAGTTGGCATAGAGTGAAGGAACTATTATGCCCCAGACTTTTGATGTACTGTAACACCACTCCTACATCCCAGAAGGTGTTATAACGTGGGAGTGGTGGCCTAGTATGCCCCCTTTAGTACTCTTGAAACCAAAGGGTGTTCTCCCACTGGATGGTCTTCTACGGTACCTTGCTGTTGATAGAAGATATTGCTGACTAGTATAAATTTAGGGAACGATATTTATAGCCTTGTGAGTGCAATTCTGCCAAAAATTTACCACATCACTCACAGGACCCTCAAAGGGATTTCGATCCCTTGGCTGACAGCCTGACACCAAGAAATCAATTTGGAACACAAAGAGTTATAGCTTTGGTTAGTCTTTGATCTCCAGGAGGAGAGTAGGAGCTCTGAAGCCTCTGAAGAAAGTCCCTATGATGAGAAGACACTCCAGAGATGGGCCATGCGATTAATTGTGGGGCTCCCTGGGTCATTATGAATTGTTTCCTTGCCAGAAGAGTTACTAGATCTGGGATGTTGGGGAGGAGGTGTGGGTAGTCCTCGAGTGATCTCTAGTTGGCTATTGGGAGCCAGGGTTGAGTAGTCCACCAAGGAGTTATTAACACTATTCTCGCTTCCTGCTGGGTTACTTGCCCCAGACACCTATTGATGAGGCACCAAGGTGGGTTGGCATATCCCCTGTATTGAGCCCAATTCTGTGTGAAGGCATTTTCTGCCTCTGGATCTGAGCGCCAGCTATATAAGCGTGGGAGGAGTGCTGTGAGGCGTGATGCAAACAGATCCACTTCCAGTGGTCCTATCTGTTGCTTGAGAACTTGGAACACTGACGAATCAAGTTTCCAATCACTTCAATCGTGATTTGCCCTGAACTCCCAGTCTGCTATTGTGTTGTCCGGGCCTGGGAGATGTTCTGCTGTTAATGTGATCCCCTGGGTTAGACACCAATCCCGAATCTCCAACGCTAGGAGATTGGAGTGTACCCTGCCCTTCTGATTGAGGTACGTCACCACTGTTACATTGTCGGACTTGCACAGGATTCTGCACTGACTCCGGTCCCTGGTAGTGTAGCAGGGCTGCTTGAATTGCTCTGGTTGTGGCAGATGTTTTCCTGACAAACCTCTCACAGACACTGCACATGGTCTGATGTAACAGGTGGAGTGCATCCTGACGAATCTTTCGGAGCTTCTCTAATGGAGTCTGGATTATCTGCATCTGGGAACATATTTGAAACCCCAAAAACTCTAGCTGCTGAGTTGGGGCCAGGAGGGACTTCTTCCTGTTTATCATGAGTCCCATTGCCTTGAAAAGTTGACACACTTGGGTGACAAGTGTCTCTAGGGTTACACTTTGTTTAAGTATAAGAATGTTGTCCAGATGGATGATCCATCTGTTGGAGTAGACCAACCACTGGTTTCAGCAGCTTGATAAAGACTCGGGGTACTGTTGACAGGCCGAATGGAAGGCATTTGAACTGATAAGTCTTGTCCTCCCATCGGAATTGAAGAAATTGATGGTAGTCTGGGTGAATTGGAACCTGTAGATAGGAGGTCCAGTTTCACCATATGACCTCCCAGTTGCATCAGGGATGGAAGAAGATGGAGACCCTCCATTTTGAAGTGTTCTAGTTTGACAAACTGGTTCAGCTCATTGAGGTTCACCACAGGGTGATATCCCCCACCCTTTTTCTCTATGAGAAATATCTGAGAGATAAAACTGCCTGGGCCCAGTTGGGTCTCCTCTATAGCACCTTTGGACAGGAGCCCTCTTACTTCCCTTGCTATCTGAGAGCACTTTTCCTCTGAAATGTGTATCTCTGGAGGTGCACAGTGCTACTGATGGGTTGTGGTGAATTCGATATGATAGCCCTTCACTACTTGGAGACCCAAGGGTCCAGGGTCAGCTGCTGCCAGTTTTCCAGAAACTTGGGCAGTCTCTCTGCCAATACTGATTCATGTTCATACTGGCAATCAACACCTGTAGCCTGACTGACCGGGCTGAACCCCATGCAAATGTGTTAATAACTGTATAGGTTGAACACATTTTGTTACATTTAACACTTCTGAATGATGTGGTATAGGGTATTAAGTTTCTAATCATTTCTTTCCCTGGGAGTTTCCAGGCTTTGCTGAGTTGGTTCCCACGCCATGTGGCTTCCGACTTCAAGAGTAGTCCTGGCCACTTCAGGATCGGCCACCCCCGTGGCCCCAGGTGTACTTCTGGGGATGGCTCTTGTAAAAACCCTGCTGTTTGGTGGAACACACTGACTTTTTGAGGACAGCAGCTGCTCTTTTGCCACCGAGGCAAAGCGCTCTCCAAGCAAAATAGGTGGAGCATCTACAAAATCTTCACCCTTCACCAGAGGTTTGAGCTGGGGATTCAGTTGTTGTAATATGGCCCGCCTGCAATGCACTGCGTGATGCTACGAGGCATTCCCCAGGTAGGCTAGGGCTTCTTGCATTGCCTTGGTGGTGTCTTGGAGATTAGCTCTGTCTTCCTGGATGTTCTCAAGGGCTGCAATCAGGGGAGTTACTGGTACTCTTGCAGTTTCTTTGCTCGGTTATCACTCCTCATGGTGTCTTTAGACACATTAGCTGAAATTATTATTATTATAAACACTTTACAGTAACCAGCACTGAAGGTCTGACAGCAACATGTGCTGCAGCCTTAGGATTACCTAACCTAGTTTCAAGGACTTAGACTTATTGAATTGACTTAGTGGCTGAAATGATGGGATCCAAGGTAGGACACTTCATCCATTGGCAATTTGGCATTCCCTGCTTCTCTATCCATTTAGTTCATCCTTTCATGTCCTTTCACTTACTAAAGACAGTCTGTAGAAACGCTACCCCAGCCTTGGACAGTTGAAAAGTATCAGCATCAATCTCGTCCTCATCGTCGGAGTCTACCTCCTCCTCATCATCAGTCTCTCAACCGCATGTTCTCTGCACAACGCCTGAGCAGTTGCCAGAGTTTCCAGAATTCAACACGTTGTCTGACACGATCGGCAACTGGCTGTTGCCAGGCAGTAGCAGATTGGTCGCCACACTCGTGGCTCCGCTCTTCTTCAGCTCTTGGTTCTTTATGAAAACTCAGCTTTTTTCTTGGAAGTCCTGTGATCGCCTTCGCTGTAGCATTGTCTTGGTTGTTACTCATCTTGTACTTGTAACACAAATCAAGGTAGTTTGCTATTACAGCCAAGTAAAAAACCAAGCAAGTGTGAACAAGCGGACCTTTTATAGGGACTGAGTGTTGTGATGTCATTGTTGTCACGTGAACTTCAAAATGGCTGTTATACCCTGTAATTATGCTCATTACGCGTTAATATGGAAACAGAACCTTCCTAAATGTAATTAACTGCTCCATAAAAAAAAATAATGTTTTACTGGTACACCTACTTTATTTCTTGGACCACGAAATTTGACTAACGTCACCAGATGATCTTCACATGATTGAGCATATGTAATAATTGCCACTAATTTGGCAAGACTAGTATTGCCTAAAATATGATTTGGTGAGATTTTATTTGTGAAGAGTACACTGTGGTTGCACATAATCAATGATAACAATGACAAGGTGAAGATTTGGTGATCATGTGAAATTCTGTAACTTGTCAAAATTAATTCTGGTACAGTAGTTTGTTAGTCACTTGGTACCCAGAAGTGCCTTTTTGTGTACCATAGGAGATGTGTACCATAGGAGATGTGTACCATAGGAGATGTGTACCATAAGAGGTGTGTACCATAGGAGGTGTGTACCATAGGAGATGTAATACAAATAGTATACAAACAGACACACATGCGTATGCACATAAAGTCACGGACAATCATGTAAAATTTATTTTAATTATGTGCACATGTCATAGACTTTGCTGGCCTCTCAGTTCATTCTTCTTATGGCTGCTGGACTGTCTGAAAATTTGTTGAATGGACAGCCATGTAACACAGACACACTTTTCAGTGTTAAATAAGGAGTTTTTTCTTTGTCATCCCAAGTATGTGTGTCAAAAGGAGTGTGCCACGTTTCTGAATACCTTAAGAATTCTCCTTTTGTTGTCGTTTGTCTCTACATGACATGATTGAAAAAGGGGTGTGCCACATTCCTACATCAAGCTGTACTCCACTTACTATTGTGTTAGTTAATGATGGTGTGTGAAGTGATGTTGTGGTCTTGTACTAACACTGAATTACTCTAATAGAACTTACAATAAAATTGTGTACTGCTTGTAGTACAGTTAAACCTCAATAATAAGCTCACCAATGGACCGATAATGAGGTGTCCTTATTAGGTCTGGATTAGCTGTGTTTGTGACCTGTTAGAAGTGGTCACCATAACGAGGTGGTATTATTAAAGAGGTGGCCGGTATTTCACTGTTCAAGAAACTTGTGCTACAGATTTGAATGATTATTTGTGACTGGGTCTGGGAAAACCAGTCTTATTTCCCATGACAGCAAGTTTGATTTTTTAGCCACCAATACAAAACTGCATGACTGCACTGTCAAAGTTTACTGTCATAATCAGCCAAGGTTAGATGATCTGCTTCTGCTGGCTACTTTTTCCAAGACCAGTGGCAATCCATAGGAACAGTCTGGGACCTTGATGGAGCTTTGACCAACTAGGAGATGGCTGTATATGGCTGTACAGCTCTGTGGTGTTTGGTAAATTTTCCTTTCATTTTAGCCAGTTTTGAGCCTAGCTGAATGGCCATTTACACGTTCCTCTTTCATTTTGTTAATAACCTTTTCCTCTCCCCTATTGGAACTCGCATGGATACAGTCAACCTCAAATTCAGTAAAACATCTAAAATTGTGGGAAATTTACAGGTAGCTGTTGACTACTTGTACAGTGGATGTTCTGGAAACTACGTACTTGCTTGTGTTGGTCCACTGTTGTAGGCGATGGACATAGGAGAGGTGGACACGGTGGCTATTCCTGAGGAGTTCTCAGAGGAGGAGAAGAAGACTGGCATGTGGTGGAGACAATTGCTAGCTGGAGGTGGAGCTGGCGCAAGTGAGTGGTTGTGCAGATTAGTAGGCATTGCTTATTTGAAAATTATACAGTGTAATCATAAATATACGACTCTTTATAGGGATTGAAAATGCATCATGTGCCAAAAATAGCCATGTTTTGAATGGGGCATGTAATTTACACCTCATACTAGATTTATTGGCCTATTACAGGTTTTGCGAGAGGGATTAGAAGTTTAGTACCAGTTAGTGAAGTGTATCACCATACTACTACTAACTTTGTTCAACTGCTTGAGTTTTAGATTAAAGCTTGAAAGACAAATGGTTTCGCTAAACAACAACCATGTCGGGTTACAAGAACGGAACCACAAGCACCGAGCAAAGTTGTAACAGAGGAAACATGCAGTGTTTAAACCAGGGGTGTGACTTACAAACTGTTCTGTACATTCCATTCTAATGACCAAACTGGTTCTAAAAAGCCATGTATCATTGATACCAGGAAATGTGTGCAGGGGCTACAGGAACAGAAACATACCTTGGTGTAGAAACGAAGACTCTCAGCGCTATGAATAAGACTCACTGACTCATAGCTCCTGACACAAGTGGCTTAGTGTACCACCAACTAGACATTACCATGCTATACGGTAGCCAAATAGTTTTGTTTGTGTAAGTGAGTGCATGTAGCATGTAAACAGTTCTGTAGTATACATGTGAGTGCTCATAGCATGTGTAGGACTAGTATCACAGGAGGCTGTATCATGTCTCAAAAGTGAAGGTGTGGACACCCAAATATCCCCACTTACATTTTATTGTGACAAGCTTACACACACACACACACACACACACACACACACACACACACACACACACACACACACACACACACACACACACACACACACACACACACACACACACACACACACTTATTCTAATAGTACACTCTCTTCCACAGTCTCCAGGTCATGTACTGCTCCTCTTGACCGACTAAAGATCTTCTTCCAAGTTCAGTCAATAAAGGGAGGAGAAAGACTGACCATAATGTCAGGGTTTAGAAGCATGCTCAAGGAAGGAGGTGTACGGTCACTGTGGAGAGGTAATGGCGTCAATGTGTTGAAGATTGCACCTGAGTCAGCCATCAGATTCTATGCCTATGAATATGTGAGTGTAGTGTGTGTGTGCGTGCGTACGTGCGCGTGTGCATGTGTGCACGCGTGCTTGCTTGCATGCGAGTTTATCAGTGTGCCATAAAGATACAGTTCATGAATTTGAAATTGTTAATGTTTTTTGTATTGTTTAGTTCAAACGTTTCTTTGCCTCTGATGATAAGCCACTAAACATGTACCAGAGACTGGCAGCTGGAGCAAGTGCTGGTGTGGTGGCCCAGACATCAATCTATCCTATGGAGGTGAGTACCTGTATGAATGGAACCTGTTAATGTGGACACTTGAGAACACCTGCATAATTCACTTACATTAATGTTTTCCAGTCTATAGTGAGAAAATAGTGAGAAAATTGCACAACATCAAATGAATGCAGACAGACAGACAGACAGACCAGCAGCTTTTCAGCATACAGAATCTGTTGCAGATGTAGTCTTTAGAATCGTTTATTGTACACTTCCATTACATTTCAACTATTATATAGCCTACCCTATATATGTACTTTTTTGAGTTTCTTGGGCTCCTTGGCATGTTCATTGTCAATATTAACTGGTTGGTGACTAGACACTTGCTCAATACAATCAATTCATAACATCAGTACAGACAAGTGTATGGCAGACATTTCCTAATTAAATGACCAATCCACTGATAATTAGTACTAGTAACACACTTGTACTTCTTCCTTTTTAGCCCAAAGCAGTGACAACAACAACTAGTGTTTCATGTACATTTGTGATTGGATTTGCAAAAAGGTCACATTTTACATACCAGCAAACAAAATGTCATAACTGTTTACTTCTTATACTGATTAAGTTGTTCTTTGCATCAAAATGCAGCCAGATACTGTAGCTACACTCATGGAAAATTTCAGATGATTACATGAAATGATTAAAAAGTTATGAAGCTGTAAAATTCAAAATATGGGTCAAATTTTGTGTATGAAAAAGGTACCTTTTCGCAAATCCGGTCACATTTTTGTTGGCCTATTGGCTGGGCTGATAATGACTTGTTAAAATTAAACTCACTGAAAAGTTTTCTGGTAAGTCAGTCAGTCAGTCAATCGGTCAGCAGAAAATTCCAATTAACAATAAAATGTTCATGGCAACCTAACATGATTACATGTACCTAACCAACACTACCAAGGCATCCAGAGGATATTGTTAGGCTGCATAGTTTCTGGTCTATTTTTTTCTTGTTTATGTGATAAAGTACATGATCCTCCATGATCCCTACTATGCACTACTACTATACTGTATAATATTGTCCTCCGTAAAGTTTAACAGCTAAGACAAGTAATGTTCTTGTTATTTACTTTCGATGTGTACGTACATAGTGATATATCATTTTTTTTCCTTTGAAGACAATTGTGTGTATCTATGTATGCTGTAGAGCTGAGCAATAGTACAACAATCACCATCACGATTGATATTAACTTTTATATCACAATAACGATAGTATCACGGTAGTACTAGCAGTTTACAAAGACACTTAAATAGCACATAAATAATCCAATTACATACTACATATCTGTTTTTTTAACACTTGGCTAGTAAACATTGTTACGTATTACAATTGTAATCTTTGTTGTACATGATCAACTAGACTTGCACAATTTCCTCAACTTCAATACTATCATGTTTGCTTCTGTTATCCATGCTTTTTGACTAAATACAGCCTTGTTTAATTAATATATCGTAATAGTACCATTGTATACTATCATATCATGATTGTTACTCACTATCACGATAATCGATAGATCACAACTATCGCTCAGCTCTAGTATGTTTCACTAAGTATGTCCTCCTTCCATGCTTAGGTCACTATAATAATGTCGGCCATGTTTCCTAGAAGTGTTGAGATTAGCACATTAAATTGTGCACGTGTGGTAGTGCTAATGATACCTTGGAATCACATGTAACGTGTATGTAGATTCAATACGTGTGTATACCACTACTGTACGACGCAATATACAACGTGAGCCATCAAATGTTCCCATTAATGCCATCATATGAGTATAAGTACAAGTGTACATCAATAACAGGCTACTTACAACAGAGTTTTAATTTTCTAGGACCCATGCTATATATGGGATATGTGTTGGTCCTCTAATTGGAAGTGCCAAGTTAGCACTGCTAACCATGTAACTGTCCTCTTCCTTATATGGTCATACTGGTCACTCATTGTCACCCTTGTCTCAGTCACTCTGTCTGTCCAGCAATTAAATAATGTTCTACAGGCTGTTTAGTTTACTTTGTGTGTTTTACTACAATACTGAGAACTGTTGTGGTTGTGGCTGCTGTGTCATCTGGGAATAACACTCGTCTTGTGTTTTAAATCATTATCGTTTGTATGCATGATTGTAAGTGAACCATTCATTAAAATATTGGCTAATCTTTTCCCATTATGCCATTGTTGAGGAATGTAAACTTTTGATAGACCATTTTGTTGAGTTGCATTTCTGTCCTGCCAATTTTTAGTGCTAGACATTTACATGTTCAGTAGGTGTCCTGTCAGTTTGTCTGTTGTAGTGAAACCTCAAATAATGATCAGATTAAACTACAGTGTATAACCTTAGCTCTGCTAACCTGTTTTCCCTGTAAATAGTACAAATTAAGCTGCATGTGTTCATTCATGTAAAACATATACCTGTATGTATCAAGAGTTCATAATATCAAGTTGTGAGGGAGAGTGTCTAACTGGAGCACATTCACAAAATCACTGTGTAATCAATATCTTAGTCTGTACTGTGTGGAAGGAGATTTAATGAATGCCAAAATTAGCAGAAACAATAGAATTGTTGTTTCCATTATGGACAGCCCTAAGATCACTATGCAAGTAGCAGGAAGATCCACCAACAGTTAGCTACTACTATTAAACTTACTACAGTTGAACATGAGTAGTATATAGTTTTACCAATGCTGCGAGGGATTTTGCTGATATATGCACCCGAAAGCCCGAGGGCTGAGGTGTATATGCGTATCAGCAAACCCAACACAGTCGTGTCATAAGTGGTATAAAGTGATATATATCACTCGGCACACTAACCTGATAGGTAAACCTGTTTGTTTTGTACATTAGTATTTGATGATCGATAGTGGTTTTAATAGTGTGGGATGATTTTTTCATGCGTCATTTTCCTTCTACACACAATGCTATAAAAATTGTAACTGTGGGATCTAGTTTTTAGTTTTACCATTTTGTACTACATTAAGCCTACTAATTAACTTTGGTCAACAGTAAGTAAGTTAACACATCAAGTTAAGTACTTAGAACTACAAGTTATTCACCTATTTAAATCTAGTTGTCCTGTTTGTGTTATTTCTTGGTTTGCTCAATGGCTGACATGTGGTTGGTAGAAATATGCATCCACGCATTGCCCAAACGATAATTTTACTGATCATTCACCTTAGGATATCAACTAGTTGAAACTTAGCAACTACACTGACTGCCTAGCCTAACCTGTAAACCAAAACCCACAATGTAATGCTCCATGTCGCTGAATATAACTGAGTAAAAAGTGTATCGTATTTTTGAACTGCAACACAATTGAAGAGCATGCTCTTTGGAGCATCAATTGTGTCTTCCTTGCAGCTTAGCACCATGAACACAACATGAGACAAAATTATTCACTATCAGTTCTTTGAACTATTCTTAGACTGTAGCCTGACCTCATCGATCAACACTACACACCATATTTGAAGCGCAAGTTACTAGAAGGGCCTAGCCAAAGTACGTTACACATGATGAGTGTTCTAAAAATTTTCTTTATCTTTCTCACATAATTCATTCTTATGTTGTTTATAGTATGTTGTACAATTGTCATGTGTGAGAACATTGCTAGGCGCTTCTAGTAACATGAACTTTAAATATGATGTGTTGATTGATGTGGTCCTATCAATGAGGCTACAGTCTAGGAATAGCTGAAAGGTTTGATAGTGGATAATTATGCCTCATGTAGTGTTCATGGCGCTACGTAAATTGCAAGGAAGACACAATCATCACTCTAAAGAACAGGTACTGTATGTACATCAATTCTGGTGAGTTCTATGTTCAGCTGTAGTATGTTTAACAGTAGTAGCTAACTGGTAGTGAGCCTTCCTGCTACCTTATGTGTGAAAATTTTCACAGTTGCAAACTAAAACAAGATTTTTACGATTTTATTTTCACAGTTCAATGCCAATACTGGATTGTTCATGATTTTATTTTCACAGATCAAGTACTTCAAGTTTATTGTGGTTTTTGTGGTTGCAGAGTTGTCTCGTATTCAAGCTCATGTTACACTGAGATATAACTCATAACTTAAAGCCAGCACTTTGCCAAGCAACATGTTAATTGAGAGTTGAAAGTGATCTCAAGCACCAGCCATGTCCCGCTTTGAAGTGCTTTGCATTTCTGTATTCCCTCTCACAATTCACCATCTCTCCAACTGGGAGATTCCATATACATGGTAGCCCATGCTAATGGTTAAAGTACTGGTCATTGTTGAAGTCATTACACGTTATGATGTTTTCATGGATTTTATTTTTACGGTTGTTGTGTTAACTGCGAAATCTGTGAAAATTATGCACTGTGAAAACTTCTGTGCGTGTGGTACTTGTATAGTGCTAGTGCTCTTGAGCTGTCCATATTCTATGGTAAAAATGATGATTCTACTGTTTCCACCAATACCCATCGTTTCCACCTACGTTAAATACCAGATAGCCTTCATAAGTGAAAAAAAACAAGTGATCCACCAAAATATAAAAAACCCGCAAAATCCTGAAATTTGTTTATCCACGAAAATTTCAGACATCAAAAATTTGTATGTACGCAGTATTTTATGTTATCAACTCTGATTGTAAGTATATATACTCATGGTTGGGGGACGAGCTTTGCAGGGCTCCAGGCTCAGGGACGGGTGGGATGGGATGGTATGGTTTCCTCTCCTTGATAAACTCTCTTTCTCCTCCCCCTTTACAAGCTCCCTTCCCCTTATATTTTTAGACAACAGTTAAGATACAATAGCTGAGACATGTCCTGAAAATGCACCCCTCTAGATGCAGGAGGCTATCATTGATTAAGTATGTACCAGTATACAATATAACCAAACAGGACTACTGGTACTGCTATTGTTGTAGTTATCTTCAATGTCATATATGTACATGTAAATAGTGAGATCATGAGTTAGTTACTAGGCATGTAATTGTACTATGTTATTAATCATGTCTGAGAACACACTAAATACACTAGAAGTTATAACTGATTTAGTATTTGTGACCTGCTGAGCAAAAACCTGACTTGTTTGCATTGATAAATGCCATTGAAATACATTGGGTAAAAACGCGTGCTACATAAATAATTTTATGTAACATTTTAATCACTTCTGTAAACAATGAAAGAAGACTCGAATCGAATAATCTGATATAGTAGTGGATTCACCTCTTCATGGAGAGTAAGAGTATCTTTGTTTTGTTTCTGTACCATGGAGCAAACGTGAGTTACATATGTTTGTTAATGTTGTGGTAAGATGTAACTTTATCGTCGCCATTTTTAAGCTTGAACGGCCTTCTTGCTTGATAGCATAGGTGTGTTTAAGTCAAAACCTATACCTTGATTAATAAAATTGCACAAGCCAGTTCCGTAGCCCATTGCACTCGAGAGATATGTAGTGCAATATGAGATATCATGAGTTAGTTCCGTAGCCCATTGCACCCAGTTCATGATGAATAAAATTGCACAAGCCAACTCCGTAGCCCATTGCACTCGAGAGATATGATTGATTAAACGGGCGCCTGTAATTTTTTTTTCCTGTACAAGCACTGTACAAATCGATTGTTTTGCTTTTCTTCTTGTCTATCACTATAACTCCAAAGCCACTTACCAGAAATGGCTGAAACTTAAACAGTCCATTGGTTTTTCCCTCTAGACAACAAAAATGTCATAAAACGAATTCAAGGAACATGCAAACAAGTTGGGCTTTCGCTCAGCGGGTCACATTTCTGTAATGTGAGTTTGAATTACACTCACTCATTCTATGCACTACTACTGGTTATTGCCTGGTAACTTGAGTATGTTGGAATTGGTCTTTCAAGCAGTTAACATATGGAATTTTGCCCTAGTACCCTATGAAAGTGTGTTTTGTGGACAATTACAGTAAGCTGTTTCAAATACACAGGTACGGAAAGATAAACATAGATATAAACAAACAATAGAAACACACACAAGTTTTTCAGATGAAAACCAGGTGCATACCCAAAGCCAATCTGAGACTGGCTGTGGGCAAGTGTCTGGCTTAAATAAATAAGGACATCAACCAGATTGCTGAAGAGCATGTGACCTGCCAGGATAATCAGAAGACAAAAGGGTTCTGTAAACTTTGATTAAAGGGTGGTGTTATACGTTGTGCCTCAATACACTGTAAAAGTTCAGGCATTTATTTCCTATGGACCAGTAATTTAAACGAGCCTGGTGTACGTTGAGGCCCAGGTGTTTATTTCTTAGAGAGCAGAAGGCAGAAAATGATTGTAGACAAATTGGTTCTGAGAGTGTACAATTGACTGACCATTTGGAATCTTTACTAGTACCAATAAAATACAAGGTAAAGTGTGTATCCATTATACTGTATAGACTCTTGTATAGCACGTTACTCTGGCGTATAGCCTAGTTTTTAGCACCCCGGCTTTTAAATGGACCAAAGGCATGTATGCTATAGTGTGGGATTATCGAATCATGGTAACACTTGATGGCTTCAGGCTGTCACAAGGATCATCTGTAATTCTGTAGTGACTGGATTGATTTCAGAGGTGCTTATCATGATGTTATTTGCTTGCAACATTTATGTGTAATGCATTGATTTAGCAGTCATGAAATAAACTAATGTAAGAAATTTTGTATTTGAGTATTATAAATCCCTTTTTCTGATCAAAGAATAAAAAAGTAGTGAAAAAAGCTATACATGTACCTATAGATATACTATTGAACAGATTTAATACCTAATTCAGTCTATAAAGGCATGTAACACTTTCACACCTCAGATCAAAGGAGCTGCCCAGGCTGCATTTCGTATGAAGCCCAGCTGGCCAGGCTACATAAGAAATGTAACCGGCTACAACTGGGCAGTGATTATATAGATGTTAAGGCCGAGATCGATTGTGGGGGGATCGATTATACTCACGTGATTAGGATGCACAACTTGGGTTTCACTTTCAAACCACTCAGGTGGAGAGCGTTTTGTTATCCTTGCCATCCTACGAGTTGAAAAATGTTGGCCTAAGGTGAGAACTAGTGCTATAGCTTATTCACCAATCGTTTCCGAATACGGACACTCCCCATCATAAAGCTACCACTCTGCATAGAGTAACCACTCTACAAGCAAGCTTACCTATCTAGGCCTTTAGTGAACTTTGTAATTTTCCCATAAATAATTCAATAGCACTGATTAAAACATTAAACTCGTGTAACTGAAATTCTCCGTGATATCTCTAGGATATGTCCGTTCATTGTAACCAAACGTAACCAGAATGTACTAGCTGCTGACCCATAATCTAAAATTTTAGGTATGCATATATAATACATCCAGTGGCTGCACTCATATTGGCTTGGGTGATTAATCGTCCTGTACAGGCTATCAGCCTGATAAGTATTACATACACGGGGCATTCAGGCTTTGCCTGATATGTAGGCATACATATCAGACAAAGCCCTCATGCCCGTGTTACAACTATTACATAGACAACCTCTCTTTGTTTTACTATGTTTTTGATATTCCACACTTTTTTATTCATTGATCCCTAATCCAACTTAAAAATTTCTTTTTTTCCTTCTACTTGTCTGTTTACCTTTTTAATAACATACTTATGACTAATGAACCCATAGACCCACAGATACCGCATCAAAAGAAAGAATGGTGTCGGGCATGCCATAAAATTAATCTTGCATCTGAAAATGCCCCCCAGTAGTCAATTACTGATAAGTGCAGTGGCCATTATGCTTTGTCTTCAGCTATGTTCTGCTCATTACACAGCAATACAAACATAGCACAATACAACAAGTGCCTCTGTAGTCACCATGGAAAATACAGTGTAATAGCTACCACCACAGCTAGGGAAGCCATATTGCGCTACAGCAAATTGACACCTTGTGTTGTCAGTGAAAAGAACTGGGATACAAAGGAGGACAAAGGTAAGTCCGTGATGTGTGTATTGTACGTACTGCGGTTTGCAAAAAGGCACGTCTCGGTATGAAACAACGTCGGACAGTGAAAAAATCAAGCCCATAGCTGTATGCATTGTCGAGTTATGCTTGGCTGAAGGCATCAGTTAGTTAGTTACAGTTAGTCAGGTAGTAGAAAATTCTATTAAATAGGAAAAGTTTAAAGTTCCATTGAAACTTGTTGGAGTTAGTCTGAAGGCATTTTTGGGCTTGACCAATGCTGCTCAGGTCTGTATGATATGGGAATTAAATGTCCAAATACAAATTTAAAAAAATAAATACACACCAGGTAAGTCAATACTACAATACTGCGTTGTGGTATTTTCATTACTATTGGTCATCTTATAGTAATTGCGCCATCGACCAGTACTAGTGTGTACATGTGATACACATCAGTAGTTGTGTATATTAGGAATCATGGAGATTTGCACTTTATCACAAAGAAAGAAAAGCATTGACCAGAATCCTTTGATAGGCTATTGATATAGTACATAATCATAGCCACAATATAGTGGGTTCATAATAGGGATCACTCATGTGTTTTGTTTCACAAGCATAGTGAAATTTACAATGACAATCCCGGGATAAAAAGTAGCAAGGCTTGCTTGCTGAACACTTTGTAACAAAGTCTTCAGCATAGATTAAACTGTTTAGTAGAACAGATTTCATTAGCAACAAGCAGCCCACACCAGCAAACCCAACACTAAGCATAATCTTTCGTAGCTTTGCGTGTCCAGTTTAGGCTGTTTTTAAATCAAAACATCAGTCATAGGCTTTCATATTGATCCATTTCACTTTTATTCTGTGATTACTGTACATGGGCTATTAAAATACTCTAATAAAGCAGTCAGGCTGAGCATGCACTAAATTTACAGCTATTTAATTTAGTTCCTATTAAGAGACTCTGTACACATTGCAATCCAGTCAGTTTCTTGTGTTTGTACTAGTGTTGTTTTAGTTAACCATAACTAAAACTAAAAGTGTAAGGTAAATATGTATTAGTTAACTAAAACAATGCAAATCCGTAGTATAACTAAAACTAAATCTAAAACTAAGAAAGATAACTATAACTAAAACCAAAAGATTTTCTTATGCACGACTAAAACTATAACTAAAACTAAAACAACGAAGACAATATAACCATAACTAAATCTATAACTAAAATGAATTCAGAAGAATTACTATAACTAAAACTAAAATGAATTCAGAAGAATTACTATAACTAAAACTAAAATTATTGAAGAAACTAGCTATGACTGTAACTAAAACTTAAGACTCTATTTAGGCTGTTTTGGGTGGGTAATAAATCTCATATACTCCACCTTGTTTTCTAATATACTCCACGCCTTCAGGCACAATATAGCATATGCTCAAAATCTAGGTTTATCCAATTGCTATGCATTGTTCACGTGCAGTGATTTAACGAGCGCTATTATTTTGTCACGTGAGGACGCATAGTTGCCATGGCGCTAGTATTATCACAAGAAAACCAGCCGCTTTCGCCAAGCCTACAGCAGAAACAGCCATGGATGAGGTAAGTAATCTGAGTGTAATGTGAAATAGAGTCTAAAGCAGTTATACGGGCACAATGTGGAGTCTATGAAATTTATAAACCCTCAGGCCCTTAGTAGCGCCCTCACTTCGCTCGTGTGCTACAGCCCGGGCCTTCGGGTTTATAAATTTCATAGACTCCACATTGTGCCCATATAACTATTATTAAAACTCTTTACTAAAACAACGCCATGTTGCTCAGATCGCTGCACGTATAAATTCACGCATGTTCTACAGGAGGAACGAAGCACAGAATGAAACTATACAGCTACGCATACGTATGTAGCACCCAAACATCAATATATGCTATAGTTTGTGACCTGATGGTGGTTTAGTTAACTGTAGCTAAAACTAAAAGTATTTTTAGTAAGGCAAATATGTATTAGTAAACTGAAACTAAAATTATAACTAAAATACAACAGATTGTTTTACTAAATCTAAAACTAAAAAGAATCAGAAAAGATTACTAAAACTATAATTAAAACTAATAGATTTTCTTACGTACAACTAAAACTATAACATTTTTATAAATGTTACTATAACTAAAAAAATTTCACATTTTTAACTAAAACTAAAACTAAAACAACACAGAGAATATAACCATAACTAAATCAATAACTAAAAGGAATTAAGAAAAATTACTATAACTAAAACTAAAAGTCCTTACTAAAACAACACTAGTTTGTACCAAAAGTTTGACTGTACGCATGTATAGAAAGCAAATTGTTCAATAAAACAAATTACGAGTCAATAATGAATTAATAAAATGTACACAAATTAGATGAATAAAGAAATTAACAATTTTTAAAGGAGAATAGGGATCACTGAAGAAGGCCACGAAGCAAGAAGGATCACCATGGTGATAATGTAAAACACAAATCAATATTTTGACTCAGTTAACTTAAAAGGATGAATGAATTGTATTATGTAATTTACACTTCTTAACGGAGTGTCCAAATAAGGATGTGCGTTTTACATTACCACACCAGTGATCCATCTTGTTTTGTGGCTTTTTCTCTTCCCATTTAAAATTTTACAAGTTTCCTGGAAGTCATAGCAACTAACTGTAATATGATGTCATCATAATGTACTCTATGAGTCAATGTTATGTGGATGTGATTTAGTGTACAATGAGGAACCTTCCTTAAACCACTTCTTATAATATACATATGATCTTCCTATGGCTAATAAATTCCAACTTAGTCAACCAGGCTTCTCTTCTTATACAAGTCCCACAGTATCTAAGACTCCTTTTTGTGTAATAATTTCTATCAGGTGTCATCTGAAGGTATAACATGATACCCTTACAAGGATTACCATGACAGCTTTCATGACCTTGTCAATAAGACCACCTTATTATTGAGGCCAATTTTTTTGATGGCTCTATTAATAAGGTTTCACTGTGTGTGCGTACGTATTTGACTAAATACTGAGACCATTTCATCATGTTCTCACTGATTTCCCTTAAATTATTTTTCAAAATAATGCCGGCACTGTGAGTTTATTATATAATTATTTGGTACATGTTATTGTTGCTATATTTCTCATCCTTTCTTTGTTACAATTAGTACATTAACAAACATTAACTACAAATGTTGAGTAGACATAAATTAAACATCAACCCACTAGTGTTTACATGACATACAGTAGTAATCCTGAAGCCATGTAGTACCATCTTTGCCTCTCTCAGGTGTCACTGGGTCGGGTCAGTAACTCCATTAACATCTGTGGTTTGAAGTCTATTGCGTAGCACTTTTCGTCTGTCTTGGGAGTGACTTTATCATTATACGCAATCCACTTAACTGCAACCTTCCTGCATATTGGTATTTTTTTGATTTCCCATTTTGGTAGTGTCTTATAAACACAAATTAAAGCAAGACGAGTTTTAATCAGTTTAATTGCACACCCTTGTAGTCTCAATAAACTCACGCCACATATTGTGTATGTACATGTATACATTACAGACGTACATACACATATGTATGTATGTATGTATACTATTGTGACGCAATACCATGCAAACATTTGCACTGATGAGTTAATGGTTTACGGTCTCAACAGGTCATGACAATGGAAATAATAAATTGTAAGTGATGGGACATGAGACATACGTATATCAGTCTTAGTAGTATTGTATTAGTACAGTTGACTGGCTGTAGATATATACGTATGTAGGTAGATAAACACACTTCCCCATACAGTACATACAAAGTGCAAAGATACTTACTACATGTATCTACATGTATACTAAACACACAACCGCACACACACATACACAAACAGAGTTCTGATGAGATCCCTACAAGTCCATCATAATGAACATTAATTGGATATTAAGAAACTCAAAAACTTTCACACACTCACTGAATAGGTCAAGCTAATTTGTCTTAAATACAAACTCTTATTCTAGCAATTGTTTTTCTTTACAATCTGATTGTCAAGTGTTCATTCAATGGTTTCTATGTACCAGGGTAATATTATTATAATCAATGACCAGTTGGTAACTGATACTACAAACATACCCATCAGGTAGAGGAAGTAGATGAAGTGATAGGACATGATAAAGATACTACACCCATCACACATCTATACACCTCATGATCTGATTAGTAGTCAGATTGTGTTATGACCAGTTATATGTACACATGTATAGCATTGTACAACATGTATGTACTAACAGACGTTTTGTTAAAAAGTTAGAGTCTGAGTCCATCCTGGACATCTACTGGTCCACCAGTATTATACCACTGGACCAATCACTTCAAGTTTGAAGTGTACCAACCGTAAAACTGAACCAGTCCTGAAATCATGATAGGTTTGGCTTAATTTGGGAAAATAAATAGTGTGCCTGTCTGTACCCGTATGAGCTTACAGTTAGCCTTAGGTTTAATACGCTAGGTAATTAATATGGTCAAACTAATTCTGTGTCACAACATAACTGATTTTCACATGTACAACTACCTACCTATCTACCTATATGATACAAGTATAAGAAATATTAGGAATTTTAAGTTTGATTAGGGATCATGGAAAAAAGTTGGGAAACAAGGGAGGTCACAGATACACTAGTGAACATTAAATCCCTAATTCAGTCTATACCCATGGCTGAATTAGGGATTAAATGTTCACTGCAGGTATAGGCTACGTCCCTTGTTCCCAACTTTTTTTTCCCTATGATCCCTAATCAAACTTAAAATTCCTAATTTTTTTCTTATACTTGTTTGTTTACATTTTTTGTAACATTATTATGACTGGTGAATCCGTGCATATCACATCAAAAGAAAGGATGGTGTCAGAGATAAGGCTTTTGTCTGAACATGCACCCTGCTTATCAACTACTGACTCAAAAGTGAAGTGTCCATTGCGCTTCACTTTCAGCTATGTTCAGCCCATTATACAGTACTACAAACGAAGAACAGTAGAGAAGTGCCTCTGCAATCAATCCAATCACCACGAAAAATATGGACGATTCACAAGCCCCAACCATCAATTACAGTGGAGTGGTCACCATGGAAAGTATGGATGATTCCCGTAAACATAGGGAAGCCATGCATCACGCTACCACGAATCAATACCTTAAGCTTTCAGCAAAAAGAAATGGGACACAAAGGAGGACAAAGGTAGTCCATGATGCATGTATTTTATGTATTGCAATATGCCAAAAGGCATGTCTTGGGACGAAGTGACATCAAATAGTGAAAAACTCAAGCCCATAGACTTAGCCGTTATCGAGTTACGCTTGCCTGAAGGTATCAGGCAGGCAGCCAGGCAGGCAGCCAGGCAGGCAGCCAGGCAGGCAGTTAGTAGAAAATTCCATTGAATAATTTTTTTAAATTTTGTAGCAATTTATTAGAAGCATTTAGGATTGTACTGAAGGCACTTTTGGGCTTGGTTATACCTAACCAATACTGCCAAGGTGCCAGGATGGAGTTGTGAAGCTGGTTTTTGGGTGATATTTTTGGCCAGAAAACCCCAAACCTCCATGATTCCTAATATATAGTACTACCATACTGTATGATTTGTGCACATATGCTTTGGCTAGCAAATTTCAGTATGAAAGTACAGTAAGCAAACCCTAGTAGATGTTTGTCTATTTGTTAGTGGGATATATTGAAAAATTATGAATATCGCGATAATTTTTGGTATTGTTATTGTATTGTATTGTATTTCGATATTAAAATTGCTGATTTCAATATTTATCAAAATGTTTTGCATTAAAGCTACAGCCTTTTGGTGTGTGTTGTGTGTGTGCAATCATGCTAGAAATGAGGGCCAGTTCTACATCATTTTTAAAAGCTTATCTACTAGTTTCCTAGACTTGTTACTGGTAGGTTTTAGGGTCATTTCATGTTTTTCTATGGTTTGTAACTATTGTTATATCCATCCCATAAACAACTCCTTAGCTAAAAGCACTGCATATACATGTAGCTTCATGTTAAATGTGATTTGCTGCATTCGTAAGACAGTATCATTAATGGTATTTTTTTATTTTGTAAGCAATATATCACGATACATCACAAACTCGGTATATCATATGTGTAAAAACAAGTTGATGTTGTGCTAATTCTAAAAACCAGGCACCATGCAGCTAGCTACATAACTCATCTGGAATTAACCATAGATAGTATATGCTACTTATACTAAATTATGTATTAACCAACTATGTACTACTATTTTACAATAGGGTAGTTTTGGGTTGTGCAATAATATTATTAGCTAATTTTCGTATTTCATAATTCATGAAATTTCTGTAATTCATTCAATTACGTTGCTATGCACTGCTAAGGAAGCGCTTGTTAAACAAACCGCATTTACCTATATTATGCACAGAAGTATCTTCTAAACTGTTTTATAGTTTGATAGGTACACACACAACACGTTTTTTACAAAAACAATTTCAGTAAACCAGGCACGCGCCCACAGCCGGTTTGTTTAATAACCTTAATACAATTATCATCTCATGCTTTTATTGCGATAGCAATGATATATCATTATAATTCCCAACCCTAGTAGGTTTTGGTAAAAATTTTGTATTTAATAAATATCATCCACCCACACAATTAGTCCACTCATACAATTAATACGTATCGAAATTGAATTGAATATTTTACTGATTATTGTATCAATATTGTATTAATCAAAATCACATGCTGCACAGCACTACTTATTGTGTAGTTGTGCTTGCTAGTCAGCTGAGTTCTGGTTCAGTATCAGTTACTGCATCACACCATAATGTTCTCCTCATGTTGTGATACTGAATATATTGTGCATAATAAAAATCATCCACTGACATTCTACACAAAGGGTACATGTTTGTGAGTTGAGTCCCAAACTGACAGTCACAAAACGTAGGTAGGAAAGATAAGCCAAAAATATAACAGAAACTACCCACACACTAGCTACATATGTTCGGGATGTGCAATGGGATGGTCGTATTAAAGAATTGGCTGCTAAGTGAGGTGTCACAAGCACCACCATCATAACAGTTCATCATTAATTGTCGCTTTGTAACATAACATTTTGTATTTTCAACATACAACGTATATATGATAGTGTTTATTGTTAAAAAGTGGTACGTAGTGTTGGCCAAATAATATATTACATCTCACTTGAGCTGTCACATCTTATTATGATGAGTAGTACGTGATCACAAAGAGCCACACCTAATTATGAGTTAGTATAGTGGTTGTTGTCATAACAACAATTTGTATATTCCCAATTGGGAGAGGTTGAGTAAGTCTTTCTACTTCATGTTTGTATTAAGGGTTACTAACAACTGATTTAATATATTCCCTAATGGGAGAGGCAAATTATTGTGGTGATGTATGTTTATAAATAACACTAATTTGTAACTTTACAACAGTGTTAAAATTTAGTGTTCACAGCCAACACAAGTTGTCCAATCCTGAGCAATGCCTAAGTGGGAATGTGTACCTGCAGAAATTTAATATACATAACTCCTACATATGTGTACCATAATTCTTGTCGAATTATATGTAACATTATATTTGCATAAATACATACGGTACCACTCAAATGTATTGTCGTCTCGCAAGAGTGCAAGCAATTTTAAAAATGAGTTAATTAAAGGGCGTGGCACCTGTTTCGCTCACGAGTACTCATCCTGTTTTGTTTGGGATAATTGCTCACAAGCAAAACAGGTGCCACGCCCTTTAATTAGCTTGTTTTTAATCACTCACACTTGCACGAGATGACATTACATTTGAGTGGTACCATATCATAAGTCCAGTGTTAACCATCACTCGTGATTTTGAACTCTGTATAATTCACCCCCAGGTGATGAAGACCAGGTTGGCACTGGGTAGTACAGGCCAGTACAGAGGGATGGCTCACTGTATGAAAAGTGTGGTGAAGTCTGAAGGTCCCCTAGCATTATATAGAGGAATATTGCCCAGTCTGATAGGCATCATCCCTTATGCTGGAATTGATCTTGCCATTTATGAAGTAAGTAAT